>NW_024104761.1:0-229265 GCF_003945595.2 Pipra filicauda
GGGGACACAGCTGACTTCAGGGGCTCCTTCTCTTCCTGTTGTCCCAGCAGCACGAGGGGTTGCAGCCCTGTGATGCTCAAACAAGACCATGAGAGACATCCAGCAGCAATGTGGCCTGATGTCTTTGAATCACAAAGTCAGCAAGATGCAGGAGTGACACCTCACACCAGAGGATGTAACTGTTGGCTCTTAAAGCACCTGAGAGGCCAAGAAACAGTTGGGGTTTGGGCCTCAAGCAGAGCCCAGGAGCAAATGGGGGACTCAGGAGCTGGTAACCCTCACTCTCCTGGCAGCACTCAGGGGATCTTGGCCAGCCCAGCCAGACACCCCTCTGAGAATCATGGAATCCTAGAACGGCTTGGGTTGGAAGGGACCTTCAAGATCAGCTTATTCCACCCCCTGCCATGGGCAGGGACACTTCCCACTAGCCCAGGTTGCTCCAAGCCCCGTCCAACCTGGCCTTGGACACTTCCAGGGATCCAGGGGCAGCCACAGCTTCTCTGGGCAACCTGGGCCAGGGCCTCCCCACCCTCCCAGGGGAGAATTTCTCCAGGGGTTTAAGACAGTACAACCACACAGAGCCAAGTAGACCTTATAAATTTATTGGTTTTATTATTATTATTATTATTATCATCATCATGTATTGTTAAGAACTTAATCCAGAGGCTGAAAACAGATTTAGACTCATTACTGGCTTCCACCAGACTCTTCTCTCTCTTGCTTTTGTTTTTGTAAGGAAAACAAAAGTATTCCCTGAGAGGCAGCAAAAGGTGGCCTTTCCAGCTGGGTTTGTGCCTTAGAAGTGCTTAAAATGGTGTTTCCTGGTAGAACTGGTTGAAAACTCTTTTGTGTATGAGCAAGACCAGTGTTATCCAAATCAACAGGAACCTGAGAAAGACCTTCCCTATGTCAGCAAAATGGACAGTTCTCATGGGAAAAACCCCTGAGAGCTCTTCACTGTCACCAGGCAGAGAGCTTCCATCTCCTTCTGACCGTGAAGTGAAGCAAAGAATGTCGGGATGTTGGGGTCCTCGGCGTGGAAGAGCCACCAGAAGGTGAATAAAGCAACTCCTGGAGGATCCATCGCTCGACCCACCCCGTGGGTCCATCCCAGCAGACCCACTCCCGGGAAACACCAGCGTCCAGGAGGCACCGAGCTTCTGTCCAGGGCGTGGCAGCTGGGAACACGAGCGTGGGGAGGCCACCAGGAGCCCAATTCCACTGCAGTTTGTGGCTGCTGGAAACCCCCCTGAGTGAGGCACCCAGGAGACTCAGGGTTTAAGGGCCGTGCCCAACTTCTGAAGGACCTCAGCCTATTGAACCTAAATCCAGCGTGCTCTCCTGATCATGGCATTGGCTTGTTTTCCCCTCTGGCCACAGTAATGTCAATCCAAATCAAGTGTAGCAGTTTATTGAGCCTTTTCCCTCTTTTGTTTCTTCACTTTTTTTTTCCCCCTCCAAACCAAAGAAGCCCCAGAAGTCACTGAGAAGCCCCCAGTGGCCACAGCTCCAGCTCTAGGAGCTCTTCTCCATGAGATCCAGCATTTCTTTGTAGACTTGTTCATACACTTGCTTGCCCCAAAGGAAGTCGAAGTGGACAAAGTCGGGGATGTACTTTTTGTAGGCCAGGTTGGTTATCCGGGGCAGGGTGATGTTCACATCCTCAGGGGCTGAAATCCAGTCCCTGCCCCCGTACCACGCGGCCAGCGGGGCCTTCATCTTCTCCAGCTCATAGAAGGGAGGGGAGGTCTGCAAGACAAATGGAAGTGTAGCCTATTCCTGGTTACTGCTTGGGATTGCTCCCTTAGCCCAATTAGAGCAGAGAAACTATCACCAGGGAGCCTCACAGTGCCTTGGGCTCTGTGCTTTTCACCAGAGGGTCACAAAGTCATCACTGAGTGACATCACAGACACCTTCTTTTGGAAGGAAGGCACAAACTTGCTTCCCCATATAATGTAAATGCCACAAATATCATAAAATTCAAGGAATCATAGAATGGTTTGGGTTGGAAAGGACCTGAAAGATCATCTACTTCCAGACCTCTGCCATGGGCAGGGACACTTTCCACTAGCCCAGGTTGCTCAATGCTCAAAAGTCAGTCTCAACCACTGCAATATTTTCTTTCCACTATTTCCCTTTTTTTTTTTTTAATCTCTTTTAAAACTGTCAAATGGGAATGGCCTTCTCTTACCTGGTTGTAATGGAGCATGTTGTCACTGCCATAATCATAATACTTGAATTCCCCTGTTTGATAGAGCTGGAAAAGGAGGAGAGCCAAGTTTATTGTTCCTGTGTTGGAGGGGACCCCAAGAAGGATAACAGGGGTGACTGGGGAGCTGCCTTGCTCCCTCCTGCCAGCTGGGCTCAAGGAAGCCTTTGTTATGTCTGATATTGTATTCTGGGAGCAGAGCTCAGTCCCCAGGGTGATCTCAGCACAGCCTGAGCTGTGCTGGCTCTGCTCACCCCTCCTCTCTGCAGAGCACTGATGTCAGGGGGCTGAGGCCCCAGAACCCCCCAGGGAACCTGCTGTACAACCAAAAGCCTCAAAGGAGACGTGAATCAAACCTGTGGGCAAGTTTCCTTCGTCTGTCATGGTCAGTGCCCACAGCAGAAAGAGCCTGTGCATGTTTCCAATAATTAGTTGGATCATTTGCTGTCCTACTGACCCTCGGCATCTCCTGTCCTGGTTTATCACCACTCTTTGTTCCATCTCCACCTCCTACCAGCTCCAAAGACTCTGGGACACCTTTTGCTGGGAGTCATGGCCTAAGGAACTTCACCTGCACCAGTGTTTCAGTTCAGCTTCCCTGTCTCTCTCTCAAATCCAGCTCTGCAGGGAGAGCAGTGGGGGATGGAAGCCCTGCACTGAGCAGGGGCCCTCAGCAGCTGAGAGAAGAGAACATGGGCTCTTGTTGCATGGAATCTGCCCCTGCAGCAGGAAATCTTACCTGGCGCCAGTGGAGCATGTTTTTTAGGGATGTTGAGTCAGGGTAGCGAGACATGTACACGTCCATGCGGCTCTGCAAGAAACCAGGGGAGATATTTATTCTCTGCATGGAGAGAAATCCCCCCAGAAATAAAACGGCTCCTGCTCAGCAGCCACACAAGTCTCACTCACACAGAGCTGCAGAGCTCCCTTCAGCAAGCTGAGCATTCCCCATGGGATGCTGGGCCATGTTAGGAGTCTGTCTGCTTTTCAAACCAAAGCAAGACTCCACATCTTGTGCTCAGGATCCTTTGCAAAGACAGAGTGCAGCTCACTGCAGCAGCTGTGTGTTGTTCCTAATGTTTCCTTCTTGGAATATTAGGAAATTTCACCTACATTTTCCTTGAGAAACAGTGGCCCAGTTCTGACTCCATCCAGGATCAAGCTATTATTGCTTTTGGTGCTTCTGGTACTCTGTGTGGACCTGTCTCCAGTTTCACTCACATGAGCAGGTTTTGGCAGGATCTGGACCTTGAAATCTTGGCTGGCCCCAAGGAAATAGCCCTTCCCCTTGTGGTCCCCCTGGGACTGCCCAGCTTGCCTGGATGTGTCCTCAAGTAAGCTACTGTAGTGTTGGCCCTGGTGGGAGCAGGTTGGGATGGAGACCCCCAGCCTGGTGCCTCTAGCCTGGATTTTTCTAGGATTCCACATTCGGTGCAGTGGAGCACAGAGAAAGGCTCTGATCTGGGGACAAGTTTGTTCTAAGGGATGGTGGACTGAAAAGCCTGATGGCCTTCAGTCCTAGAGGTGGATTGAAGGGAAGTTCATTCCATAATGTCCCTAAAACCCCTGTGAAATCACAAATCACTCAGTGCAAGAGAAACCCTGGGAGCCCCTGGAGCATGGAATGAATGTCCAGGGGGGCAAAATGCCAACACAGTGGCCAGATGTTTCTACCCATCAAAGGTGTGAAAGGGAGCAAATTGACAACTCCTGGTCAGACAATGAGCAACTGGATCCCTTCAAAGGTAAGTTGGAGGGTACTTACCACATCATAGCTGCTGGTAAAGCCACCAGGCAGGTAAAGGACCAAGGAGCAAATACTGCTAAAGATGGGGTAGGTGCACACAGCAGAGATCACTTGCTTCAAGATATGGCCCTTATCAAAGACCACTGTGTGTCCTAAAACGAGCTGTGGGAGCCAAAAGGGTTGGTCAGAGTGGTTCCTGTTGCTTTCTGCCTCCAGGTGCTGCCCACCTCCCTGCCCAGCCCTGGAAGCTGCTGACTTCTTGCCACAGCTTTGCTGTGCTTTGTCATTTGGGCTTTTCAGAAACATCCATGGCCCTGGGAGAGCCTTGATCTTCCCAGGAGAGGTTTCTCCCAGGAGAAGGGACCCAAACCCAATATCCAGAAATAGTTCTTCTCTGATTAGGGCTGGGCAGGGAGGTGTTTGACAGTGTTCAAGGCCCTGCAGGGTGAAGGGCACAGGCACAAACATACAGAGGGCACCCAGAGGGCAGGAGGAGGGAGGGGGTGGTCAAGCCCTGCATGTCTTAGCACATCTCACATGTGGTGAGGACATACCTTAACCAGTGCCTCAGGAAGGTCGAACACCTTCACCAAGGGTGTCTTTGTGTTGGAGTTCACAGTGGTGGGAGCCAAGGCAAAAAACATCTTGATTTTGCGATCCAGTTCAGGAATGGATGAAAAGGTAATGAAACCTGTGTGAGGGAGAAGGAAGCAGACCCTGCCCTGTTAAATTTGAAGGAGTTGTTGACTCCCAGGTGTGTGAGCCCACCAGAAAGACCCTTAGAAGTGGCTCTAGCAGGTTGGTGACTTCACCTGAAGCCTTTGCTGCTGATGTATTTCAAGTCCCAGCTTGAGTGCTCAGCCTGAGTGCTCAGCTCAGCTGCACCTCCCCAAGCTCTTCCTGGGGCTCTGGCAGCAGTGGGATGCACCAAAAGCTAGGACTGCCACCGATTTTGGGCTGTCACTGCTCAAAACTGTTCTGTTAAAGAAAACAGGGATTATTACCTGCCCTTTTCCCACTGTTGTTTGGACGTGCCTGGATGTTACTGTGCCTGACCAAGGTTTTAAGAACACTCCAAAACTGGGTGCAACTGTGACACTGGGCTGACCTCCTGCTAAGTACCTGTGGTGGTGCCTTGAGAGTAAGCCACGTAGTACAGCTGCTCCTGCCCAGTTTTCTGCAGGATGTAGTTGATGGTGGCTGGGAGGTCATACATGGCCATCTCGTGGAAGCTGCAGGGGAGACATGCACAGGACAAAATCACTCCTGCTGACCTTGGGAGCGCATGGCAAGCAGTGCCCTGGCTGCCTGGGAGCAGGCAAGGGCTTTGGCGGGTCTGGGCAGCCCCGTGGAGTCCCGGTGGTGCCGGTTTGTTTTCCCCTCTGGCAGATGGTGTGACTGCAGCAGCGCTGCTCCTCCAGCTGTTGAACCCTGCTGAGGGTGCCAGGTACCTGCCCGCCCTGCAGGTTGGCAGCAAATACCTGTAAGCTGAGTATTCCTGGTGGTGAAAGTCAAACTCCCTGTGTTTCTGTGACCAGCTGTTCCCCCGGCTGTTCCCGATCCACACGTCGTAGCCGGCGTCGGCCAGGATGAAGCCCAGGCTGCTGTTGGGCAAGTTGGTAACCCAGGTGCTTCCCTCCAACACCAGCCCATGCTGGAGGAGGACCACAGCCTTTGGAGCTGGAGGAAGAAGAGGAGGAATCATTTGCTCTGACCGCTGGGAACACTGACCGTTCCCATCCAGGTATTGCTCTGGCAGCAACCCCCTGGGGCAGTGCCACCAGTGCAGGGAGGGGGTCACCTCTGTCCTCAGCCTCTCTGGAGAGGTGCTTTTGAAGAAGGCTCTTTGGTCATGCCAGGGCAGAGGAAATTGTTACAGTGAAGATGGAAAATAAGGCTGGGCTCTACATTTAATGGAGGCTGATAAATCACACTCCCAGAGAGAGACACAGGTCCACATCTGGACACTGACTGTGCCCTTTGCACGGAGACCAGGCAGACCTTCCTGGGACACTTACGGGGACAGAACATGCTGGAGCCCCGTGCCTCTGCTTGATGGGAGATGCTCCTGCTGCCTGGGTTGCCCCTGCCGTGAGGAATCCTCTGCAGGGCCAGGTAGTAGCCGTCATCCGTCAGCACCTCGTGCTCCTCGTAGGGGTACCCGTGGTAGCGGACGATTTCACCCTGCAGGGGGGGAAGGACAGCGTGGGACAGGTGCCCAGGGAGGGGGTGGGGGTCTCTCTCCTGAAGGCTGTGAGGGCTTGGCTGGGCAAAGCCACCAGTGGCTGCCCCGAGCTGGTGTTGGTGGCTGCTGCTGCCGGCGGGAGGGAGGGGCAGGGACCTCCCAGGGGCCCTTCCACCGGCGCTGCCACGACTGCAGCTGGAACCTTTGGCAGGCGTGAGTTTCCTGCACTCCCTGAGCAGGTCTGGTACAGAACTGTCTCTTGTGGTGTTGCAACCAGCGCGTGTGAAGAGCGGGGCAGCAGTGACAGCGACGCTCTGAGCCTCAGACAGCTGCCTTGGCCAAACCTGCTGACTTGGAATGAAGTTCCCCAGAAATGTCAGCCATAAATCTGGGAAGATTTATCATGAAGAAGAACAGGGAGATAATAAAACCTGGTATCAAACATTGGTGAAGACACACAGAGACCATGCCCAGGGAGCTTGCCTGACCAAGCGGGAAAGAAGGGGGAGAAGTTGGGACTTACAACATCCATGGAGACCTCGGGGTTTGCATCTGACATTTCCCCGATGCACATTAAATAAGCAATGGTCAGGAACAGCCACATCCTGGTGCTCTGCAAAACATCATCAACAGCAGGAATGTGAGAGACACTGATGGCACAGGCACTGACCCCCACTCTGGGGAAAGGAGGGTTCCCCACCACCCTCCTTCCCTGCACCCCCTGGGCCGCGATTTGGGGCCAAGACCCTTCACTGCCCCGCCTGTCCCTGCCGACATCCCTGGGCTGCAGCAGGACCCTCCTTCCCCGCATCCTTCCCGGGATGCTCCTGAGGAGAACACGGGTCTCTGGGACAGGCGGGCAGAGGTGGGGGCACGGCAGGGACGGCAGCCACGCAGAACTCTCCCAGCCCAGCTCGGCCCCGGGGCTCTGCACTCAGGACTTTCAGACTGAGCCTTTAGAAGAAGCAAGGAGAGACAGAAAGCATTTTTGTGGCGTAACGTCAGGAGGAGAGAAGGCAAATTCCAGGGAAGAGCCTTGCCTGGGATGGCCCTTTCCTCCCAACAGCAAACCTGCAGAAATACTCCCTCAGTGAAGCGTCGCTCAGCTCAGCAGGGCTGGAGAGCCCCCGGTGAGCTCCGAGAGGTGCAGCGCGGTGAAACCTCTGCCAGCACCTGCCCCCGAGCGCTCCCACTGCCCCTCCCGCAGCACAAACCACATTCCCTGGCAAAAGGACTCTGGGGAAGCCCCGCTGTCCCACCCTACTGCCTACAGCTCCCTGCAGCTCTCTCCTGCCGTGCCCAGCGACAGCCCCTCGCTGGCAGCCCGTGCCAAGGCAGGGGCACCCGCCGAGGAGGGATTGATTGATTGATTGATTGATTGATTGATTGATTACCTGTGGCGGTGCAGGGGCTGCAGCAGGAGAGGTGTGGGTGTCTCTGCTCCCGATGTCCACCCCGCAGAAGGTCCCTGCTGCCCGTCCACTCTGCTCTCGCCCAGCACTCACCTGGCTAATATTCCCTCTGCTCTGCGGATTCGGGAGGGTCACGGGTCACCACTCCCTCTAATCCTTCCTCCCACGAGGATGTGATTTACCTGAGGGCCGGAGTCTGCTCCGGCAGGAGACAGCCCGCCCACCTGGGCTTGTTTGGGAATATTTTCGTGGCGCTGCAGGAGAGTTGAGAGCTGGAACAAATTGGTTCTTTCCACTTGATGGAGTCATTTGGTGTCACCCATGACCTCTGTGAACTGCAGGACTTGGAGCCTCTGGACTCTCCACCTGCACAGAGCTGGTGTTGGTGCCTGGGACTGGTGCTGGTGTTGGTGTACTGGGCTGGTGTTGGTGCATGGTGCTGGTGTTGGTGTACAGGGCTGATGGTGCACAGGGCTGGTGTTGGTGCACGGAGCTGTGGGGTGCTCAGGGTGCTCTGGGGTGCCTGGGACCAGCTTAGCTCATCCCAACGAGCTCCTGTGGGTAAGCCATCCAGCTCTTTTTGCCTCTTCTCACTGCCTCCTGGCTTGCAATGAGCCACTGCCTGAAAATGCAGAACTTCCCAGTCCCCACAGTGACTTCAGGGGGTGCTCTTGAAAAAATGAGAAATAAATCCATCCCCGGGGAGGGAAGAAGCTGGGGACGAAGCCTTCACCTCTTCCCAGACTTCACTGCTTCCCAGCAGGCAGTGCCTTTTGCCAGGAGCTGCCTGATGCCCCAGGAGGTCCCTGCAGGGTGGGTGAGGGGTGGCACGGGCTGTGGGTGTCATTTTTGGCAGTGCTGCCTTTGCTGCCTTCCATCCATTTATTGATCAAGGCAACCCCAGATGATTCCACAACGTTTATGCTCCAACCATAAATCAATTTACTGCCCTGTTTCCTTCCCAAAGACACCTCTTCATCCCTTGGTTAGCCTTTAACAGCAGATGGGAAGCAAGTACCAGTGCCATGGGGAGCAGGGTGCTTCCAGAACCTGAGTTAGAACTTCCAGAACTTCACCCAAGTGCTTTGATGGGAGACTGACAAGGAAGGAAGAGAATGCAAACACTACACCAGACAATTGCAGAAGTGGCAGAAACTTCTAACCTGAACAGGAAGAGACTAAAGCCTGAACTTCTTAGGAATTTTCAGAAGTTAAAAGTATTTTTCAACTACATTTCAATAATGGCAGGTGGGGACGTGGCTTAGTGACAAACACAGGGGTGCCACAATAAAGGTTGGACCTGATGATCTTGGAGATCTCTTCTAACTTTAACAATTCTAGGACTCCAGTTTCTTGCAGCCTTCTCAGAAGCCTGTTGGGGAAAAGATTTGGGTGTTTATTTGCAAAGACAGCAAGGTCTTCCTGCCTTTGCCCTGATAGCCATGGCATGAGCCCAGTGCAGTGCTGGAAGAATGCTGCTCCAGGGCACAGCCCTGCTGGGAGCAACTCATCCCCCAGAGAAAGATGTCATTACAACCCTACCAAGTGAGGCAGGTAATCACTGTCAATGCAGAGAGATCCTATCTCACCCACAGCCTCCTTCTGGCACCCTGAGATTACCTCACCCTGTCCTGTTCTCCTCTGTGGTCAGTTCTAGAAAGTGAAACCCCTTCAGAGATGACAACTCAAGCAGAGCCACTGCAGTTGTGCTACAAGGCACCAACAGCCCCATCCCACCATCTGCAGACACCTGGATGGAACCATAAATCCCATCCAGTGCCACCCCTTCCATGGGCAGGGACACCTCCCCCTAGCCCAGTTCCCCTATTACCTGAGTCTGATGGAGAGAGAGCAGAGCAGGAGCTGAGCCTTCACCAAGGTGTCCTCAGACATTTCCAACATGCAGATCCCATGGCTCTAGCAGTGGGATGGAGGCTTTCCAGTGAGGATCCAGCACATCTGCTGGGGCTTTGTGCACCATCCCCACTCCCTCACCCTTCTCTGCACCAGTCCCAGCTGGTATCTCACTACCAGGGGTACTCCCCTTGTCTCCCAGAGCACTGGTAAAATGGGGCTGGGAGCCCCCCAGGATGACCCCAGTTCAGACTATTAAGGCATGAACAAATCAGAAAAAGAATTCTGAGTCGAGCTCATTCCAAATGTTTTAAAAGCCATTTTATTTTCCTCTTGTAACAACAAACACCCAGTGAGGGGGAGGGAAAGAGGAGGGGATTACTTGAAAGCAGCCACAGGGTGAACCACTGCTGCTGTTGGCACAGGACCGGTGTGAGCACGTCGAACATCCACCACGTGTGGGTGGAGAGCTGCCGTGCAGAGGGACCTGGAGCTGCTGGTTGGCAGCAGCTCATCGTGGGGCAGCAGAGAGCAGAGTGCCCGGGCAGCAAGGGGGAAAACCTCACCCTGGGCAGCAAGGGGGAAAACCTCACCCTGGGCTGCACCAAACACAGCCGGGCACTTCTGTGCCCCGAGCTGCTTTAGGCTCAGGCGCTCTTTCCGAAATTTCTCTGCGCTTCAGCTGGCTGCTGTTTGGTCGTGCAGGCACTGAGGTCTTGGAGCGATCCTTGTCCATGGAATGGTGCTCTCTGAAGGAAATGGGAAAGCCTGGGCAGCAGAGGGTGCTGTGAAAGTGCTGGTGAGGGAGATGGTCTCTTGCCCAAACCCTCATGGAAGGTGTTGTGGTTTGACATATTTAAAAAAAAAACAAAACAACAAAACAACACAATTGTGCACCTCTTGAGCTGGTTCTTTAGCCTGGCCACGGCCACCCGGGGCAGGAGCTCTGTGGGGATGGAGCCCTCTCTGCTGGGAGGATGGGAGAGGGCAGCCTGTCCGGGTCCAGCCCTGTCACCATCCGTGCTGGGGACAGTGACACCGTGTCTGTGCTGCTTTGTCGGGGTGAGAGGGGGGTTTTAGTTGCATTGGTGTAATTTCAGGCCCTGTGAGGTTGTCCCTGATGGGGGCCAAGGCTGGACCACAGACTCGCAGAGGCTGCTGCCAGTCAGCATCACCACCATGCCCTGGCTGGCTTTGCATTTCTTCTCTCTGCAGTTGTGGAGGAGCAGGAGGGGGAGAAACAAGCCCCTCCATAAATCCCCTGTATTTTCCAGCTGATTATAAGGGGTTTTGGTGTTCTTTGTGATGCAGAGCTGGTGAGACATTTCTTTTTGTGTGTGCATGGGTGCTGTTGAGTTTGATTTAGCAAGAAACTTGAGCTCAGGTTTTTCTGGTTTGTGTGAGTGGAGCAGAGTGTAAAGTCTGCTACTGAAAAAAAGCCCCACCCAACCCCCAAACCCCCAGGGCACTCATGTCTTTGGTCTGCTTTCCTCCTTCGTCACCAGGGGGAGAAGCAAAGCTCTGTGCAGCCTGTGCTGAGCTCTGTCCCTACCTGATCATTTTGCTGCTCGCATGATTGAACCCTTCCCAACCCTCCCTCTGAAGCTATTTTGCAAACCACCACAGATCATCAGCAGGGTGGAAAGCACACCTTGGCTTCAAGGAGTTGCAATTGTCCCTTGGATGCTGAGCTGAGTGGTTAAAGAGGGAGGTGTGGCCCTGGTGTGCTGTGTCCAGCCCTGGAGTCCCCTTGTGTGACAGGCAGGCAGCTGGAATTCCTCTGCAGAGGAATGCCAAAAATGCAGCTCCCAGCTGGAGGACACCACAAGACCTGTGCTGTTGCTGGTGATGGGGATGTTGCCCAGCAGCTCACCTGCCTTTTTAGGATGTGGGACTTTGCTGCTGAGCTCCCTGGGATTTGGGATGCTGTGTGTGGATCACTGGGCAGGGGAGGAGCATTGGGCAGTGTGACTGGAGAGGGACTGGGCTTTCAGGTGTTGATGGATGAGTCCCAACCCCTCCACGTGTCTTTATAAGCCAGGAGGATGGGTTTGCTCAGTGCCACCAACCCCGCTGACAGCACGGATGGGCCTGGAGCAGCAGGTAGGTCGAGGTGCAGTGCCTGCTCTCCTTCTGGCCCGGGCTGCTGCTGAAAGAAAGGATCCCAACCGAGCCAAGAGGCTTTATTATCCCTCCAGCTGCTCATTTATGCGTGGAGAACTTGAGCATTGTGGTCACCATCACAGTTAAAGGGTCTGCTTCGCAGCTCTGCATCTGAGCTTCTCGCTTTTTTTTGCAGGCATGAGCTCTGGTGCTTCCCAGTGAGCTGAGGGGGTGCTGTGAGTCCTCCTGGATGTGGTTAGGCATTTTCCTGGGTCTTTATCCATGTTGGCTGTGTGAGGGGGATGGGGTGCCTCTGCACCCCTAATGTTGGCTGGGCTGGATCACTCAGGGCTGATGCATGGGGAAGGGCAGCTCTGAGGAGGAGCAGAGACCATCTCTGTCCTGCTTGCCCATGCCCAGGGAGCTGTAGCAGAGCAGCAGTTTGTCACTGGTGGTTGTGGGTTTGGATGGTGGGATGTGTTGCAGCCTCCCTCCCATCTGTCATTTGGGCTTGTCTTTATGTGTTCCTACCCTGTGTTCACCCCCCAGCCCCGGGGTCTGTTAGTGCTTGCTGAGTGCCACAGGAATGCACAGTGACTAATCCTTCCCTCTTTGCCACAAGGGCTTTAATCCCTTGGGATACCAGGAGGAGTTGTTTCTGTAACTGCTGACGGTTCATCTCTCAGTGACCACTCTCTGGAATCTGTGGTGTTTGTGGCACAGCTTGTGGCCACCGTGGTGTGCCACCACAACATCTGGGTGACACTGGGGTGGGCGGCAGAGCCTCCAGCATGGTGGTGGTGACCTCCAAGACATGTGGGAAATCTTAGTGCCACAGCTCAGGAGCTGGCTGAGAGGGCGTTTGGAGCAGGAAATTCTCATCACAAAATGTGCACGAGCCACAGAAACCACAGGCCTGTGGGCTGTTGCTGGTCATGGAGCAGTGGATGGTCCTCTTGCATGTGGTGGAGTGCAGAGCTGGCTGCAGATGGAAGGGAGATGGACTGTAGGGGCAGAACTTGGCAAGGATTGGACCCTTTTCTGGACAGGGGACAGGGAAAGGCTGCTCCAGCTGGCTCCAGCCCAGCCATGGCTTTTTTAAGGGGACTTCTGCAGACTTCTGGTCCAACTTCCTACTCAGAGCAGGACCACCTCCAGCGCTGCTCAGGCCAGCCCTGGTTTTATCCAGCCAAGTTGCAGACCCAAGGGAAAGAAGCTCTTTCCCAAGTGACAAGCTCAACAAGAAAACACAACAGGTATGAAACTCTGTGTGGGTTTTGCAACAAGAAAACAGCCCTGAGAAGCATCTTGTCATATCTGGCCTCTCCTAATTCCTGTGGAGGCTTGGCTTCTCGGTCCCTAGTAATCCACTTGCTTACTGGAGTGGCTATTTCAGTAATTTGGCCGGTCTCTAATGTCCCCAGGCCTGGCCTGCAATGTCTTGCCTGTGTCTGTGTGCAACTAAGCTGGGTGAGATTCAGCTGCTGTAACTCCTGCCTGCCTGCTGCCCTTCCCACCTTCCTTCCACGTGCAGCTGGAGGGGCTGCAGGACTAAAAGCATCTTAAAGTGGTGATTTGCACCAACAGGTCCAATCTGTAGTTGTGGATGCTGGTGTTGGGCAACTGGACAGGGCAAGAGGATGCCTGGTTCAGCGATGTGGTTTGTCTACAGGGTCACAGAACAATCTGTCCTCTCCTTCCTTCAACCATCACAGCAGTGGAACCCCAGGATATCCTCTCCTCATGGAGATGTAGGCACTGAGATGTTGATGGTGGACTTGAACACAGAGCAAGACTTGAGTTGGCACTTTGTTTTCCTGTCATAGTGAGATTTTTTTCCGTGCCCCACATGCAGTGGGTAGGTGTTGCCATTTTGCTGAGCAACCCAGGAAAAGCTTTCCATGCTGTGAGGATACTGGGAAAATGCTCCCAGACAACTCCTCTGGGAGGGAAGGAGTTATCTTTAGCTCCTGCAACAGCATCATAGGGAAATGGACTTTGCTGGATCTGTCCTGAAGTCTGGAACCCCTTGGACTGGTGTGCTGGGGATGGCAGGGCACCCCAGGAGCACGTGGACATGAGCTGTAAACCACCCAGGGCAGGGATGGAGCAGGGAGGCTCCGGCAGAATGGATCTCTGACACAACCCCTCCCCGCTTGAGGGACGATACTTCCCCTGAAATGCATCCCCTGAAAGCACCCCTGTGCTTTTCCCAGTGGGGGGGTGGCAGGAGGCAGGTGGCTGCAGTTGCAGCTGGACTTAGATGAGAATGGTCAGCAAGAGGCTTGGAATGGGTTCCTGACTGCACAGGGGGTTGGAAACACCTGCTCCACATTGCAGCTTGGGGCTGCTGGATGCTGGAGCTGCACAGTTCCCTCGTGCTGCCAGTGCCCCCCCCCTGCTCATGCCAACCCCATCGTCCCCCAGGTGCTGCGGAGAGGGGAGATGTGGCTGCTGCTGGTGGCCCTGTGCCTGTCCCAGGGCCTGGGTGGTGCCATCCCCGTCACTGAAGGATTGCGCAACCCCGAGAGGTTCATGAACATTGTAAGTGCTGGGAGGGCAAACACACCCCTGCAGAACCCAGGCTTCCCCAAAGCCCTTCCTGAGGGACCAGCTGGGCTCACCCCATCCCTGTTCCTGACATCTGGGGATCTGGGAGCGTCAAAAGTGTCCTATATTTGCATGGGTGTCACTCACTTCATGCCCTCAGCGTGAGCTTGGTCTCTCCCTGCTCTTCCTTTAGTGCAGAGGGACCTTCAGACGGTGGGTGGCCGGAGCGGGTCAAACTGAGGTCAGGCATGGGATGGTGGCTCACCCTCTCCCCCTGCACCATTGTCCCTGCAGAGCCAGAAGATCCGTTTCCAGGGCTATCCCAGCGAGGAGTACGAGGTGACGACAGAGGACGGCTACATCCTCAGCCTCAACAGGATCCCCCACGGCAGAGCGGGTGCTGGGCACTCAGGTGGGCACCCAGGGTGAAGCAGCTGTGACCCTGCCAGAGATGAGGCAGTGTGCAAGGGGAGCCAGTGGGACTGCCCCTGCCTTCACAGGGGGTTTTGGCAGCTAGAAGAGGCACGAGAAGTGTTTGCCCAGCTGCCCTGAGCTGTCCCTTGGGATGCAGGAGCTCAGCATCCAGGAAGGGGCAACGTGACCCAGTGAGCCCCAGCGCCTCCTTCCCTGCAGCAAACCCCATGTCCTGGTCCAGTGTTCCCTGACAGCTCAGGGTCTGGGATGGCAAAAGCCCTTCCAACAAAAAAAGCACCAGCAGAGCCAGGGAAATGATGGGATTGGGGAATGTTTAGCGTGCAGCCTGTGGAAAATAACATCAAGATGCACAGGGGTGTTTTATTTCCATATGGGAAAGGCATCTTCTTCTGTCAACTACCTGCTACCTCCTTTTCCAGCACCCAGGACACCCGTGTTGATCGTGCACGGGTTCTCTTTGGATGGTGGTGACTGGGTGGACAATCTTCCCGACAACACCCTGGCCTTCATCCTGGCAGACGCGGGATACGACGTCTGGATCGGGAACAACCGGGGCAACAGCTGGTCCCGCAGGCACCTGTACCTTTCTGTCCACCAGGAGAAGTTTTGGGATTTCAGGTGAGGAGGCCACCAAGGACAGGGCTGGGATGCTGGGAGATGGGTGTCTCCTCCAGCCTCTCCCCTTGCTCCCCAGCTTCCACGAGATGGCCATCTACGATCTCCCGGCCATGGTGGGCTTCATCATCATGCAAACCGAGCAGCAGAAACTGTTCTACGTGGGCCACGCTCAGGGCAGCTCCCTGGGTGAGTGAGGAGGAGGAGGAGGAGTGGATGGGGGGTGGGAGTGGGGCACGGGGATGCCATGGGAGAGGGCACCAATGCCCACCCCAAACTGGACACTGCTGGGAACGGGGCTGCACTGGCCCGTGCAGCCGCTTTCCCCGCCTGCCTTCTCGGTCCTCCTGCACGGGAGAGGTTTGCCACATCTTGCCCATCTACCCTGGGCTGTGCTTACACCCAGGAGCACATTTTGTTCAGACTCTGCACCTCAGGCAGGGTGTCTGGGACGAGCTGGGGTTGCTGTTGTGATCTCTTGCTGCTTCCCAGGTTTCATAGCGTTTTCCAGCCTGCCACACCTGGGAGAGAAGATCAAACTCTTCTTTGCTCTGACTCCTGGGTACACCTTGCAGCACGTCAAAGGCCCTGTGTTAAAGACAGCACATCTACCAGATGAGGTCCTGAAGGTACGTGAGGTGTTTGTGCGTTATTACTCCCAAAATCCAGGACTTCTGGCAACTCATACCCCCTGCATTGCCACTGTGCACCGATGCCATGCCTGCGGCGGGCGTTGGAGATCCCAACATCACTCCTAACATTTCCTTGCGCTCTTGCAGCTAATATTTGGGACCAAAGAGCTGAGCCTGGTGAGCAGGAAGGACAGAGCCTTCTTTGCTGAGAAGTGCAGCAAACATCCAGTGGATGATGTCTGTGAAAATGAGATCTTCTTTGTTGGCGGGTACAACAAGAAGAACTTGAACACGGTGGGTGCATCAGGCTCTCCAGTCACAGTCACCTCCAGTTGTCCTGGACACCTGGAGATAGTTAATGAGCTACAAAAATGAGCATAAAACCCCAAAATAAGGTGCGAAAGGCAGCACTTATTTGGAGATTTCTTGCAGTGGTGTTGGAGTGTTAAACCTGGTGGAGTCTTTGGTAAGAAAGAATTACTTGTGGTCATGTCTCTAAGGGAAGGGTAACCCCTGCCTCATTTTCTGCTGACGTGCAACAAATTTACAGAAGAAAATAATCAAAAAATGACTGGATCAGTTTTATTTCCATTCTGAAGTGTTGGTTAACTGCTTTACCTTCAAAAGCCACTCCAAGCTCTTAACAGAATAAAGCTGCTGAAGAATAAAGTGCATATAACTTTTATGTTGAAGTTATAAGATGGAATGTTTGGGGTTTTTTTGCCTAGACAGATTTTCATCATTCCCAGCTCATTTAGGAAATACTCTCTTTTTCCTACAGAGCCGACTGGATGTATACCTAGCTCATTTTCCAGACTACACATCAGTAAAAACTCTTCTCCACTGGGGACAGGTAGGAACTCTGACTTTATAACTACTGAAACCAATGCTTTTTCCTTTAATCTGTGAATATCATATTTTCAAATTCTGCTGGAGACAGGTAAGGAGGTAGAATCGAAGTCAATACATAAAAGGGGCTTTTAAGTTGCTGCACCAAGGTGTCTCAAAAGCCACAGCTGCCCAGGTGGGGCTGATCCAGGGCATTACCTGCACAGGGTTAACCTTTGCCTCTGCCCTCCAGACTGCCAAAAGCGGGGAGTTCAAGCAGTTTGACTACGGGCTCCTGAAGAACGAGGAGAAGTACAACCAGGTAAATGGGCACTTGTGGAAGGAGGAGAAGGGAAAGGGACCTGAGGGTCGAGGTTGATGGCAAGTTGGATGTGTGTCAGCAGTGCCCTGGCAGCCAGGAGGGCCAACCCTGTCCTGGGGGCATCAGGGAGGGGATTGTCCTGCTCTGCTCTGCCCTGGGGCAGTCTCACCTCAATACTGGGGCAGTTTGGGGGGACACAATGGAAGGGAGACTGAGCCACTGGAGAGTGTCCAAAGGAGGGACATGAAGATGGTGAAGGGCTTTGAGGGGAAGCCGTGTGAGGACACTGAGGGCACTTGGTGTGTTCAGCTGGAGAAGAAGAGACTGAGGGGAGACCTCAGTGCAGTTCCAACTGCCTGGGCAGGGGCAGAGGAGGGGCAGGGACTGAACTCTGCTCTGGGGGGACCAGGGACAGCACCCAGGGAATGGCTGGAGCTGTGCCAGGGCAGGGTCAGGTTGGATCTCAGGGAAAGGTTCTTCCCCCAGAGGGTGGTTGGCACTGCCCAGGCTCCCCAGGGCAGTGGGCACAGCCCCAAGGCTGCCAGAGCTCCAGGAGGGTTTGGATGATGCTCTGGGGCACAGGGGGTGACTCTTGGGGAGGGTCCTGTGCAGGGCTGAGGGTTGGACTGGATGATCCTTGTGGGTCTCCTCCAGCTCAGCTGATCTGTGATTCGTGCTGTTTGTGTCACAAATAACCGGCGCGTTTCCCCTCCCAGTCGTCCCCACCCCAGTACAGGATAGAGGACATGACGGTGCCGGTGGCCCTGTGGAGCGGGGGGCAGGACTGGGTGAATCCCCCCCGGGAGATCCGCCTCCTGCTCCGCCGCCTCACCAGCGTCATCCGGCACGAGGAGTTCCCCGAGTGGAACCACTTCGACTACCACTGGGGCCTGGACGCCCCGCAGCGCCTCTACAGCCAGATGCTCTCCCTCATGGGGCAGTACTCATGAGTGTCCCATGTGCTGCCCCCGGGGTGGAGCAGCCACCCCACTCCCACGTGCCTGAGGGCACAGGGTTGCTGTGAGGGAAGCCACGCTGCTCTTCCCTCCTTACCAATGTCTCCTATCGCCCTGTTCGACGCTGATTTAAAGCCTTAAATGCAATGATGTGGTTTCTGCCCGCCCTCTGTGACTATAAGGATTGCAATAAACTCTTGCATCACAGGCAAGCTCCAGCCCTTTCCTTGCTGAGCCTCACTGGGGTGAGGGTTGCAGGAGACCTGCTTTGTTTCGTTGGGTTTTTTTTACCTTTTGCTGGCTCGGAGCATTGTGACCAAAAAATTTGACTCCAGGAACTGAGCACGTGCTTTGTGTTGTGGGTTTAGGCACAGGAGGGGAGGAAAGGGACCTGAGTGTGGCTCTGGAAAGGCTGCAGGAGGTGAGCACTGACTGCAGGGGAGAAACACTCCTCACAGAAGAACGAAATCAGTGAGGTCAGTGCACACCACGTGCTTGAGAGGTGGAGAAAGGGAAACATCTTGGCCTTGGTGTTGGGCTTGGTGTTTCCTGGGAGATAACCCAGACACAAAGTAGTGTCCCACATTGCCTCTGGGCTATGCCCTGGGGTGAAAACCCAGCTGGAAGAATTCTGAAGAATTTCTTCCTGGGAAGGGTGGTCAGGCATTGGCAGAGGCTGCCCAGGGAGGTGGTGGAGTCCTCATCCCTGGGTGTCCCAGGAACAGCTGGACATGGCACTCAGTGCTCTGGGCTGGGTGTCAAGGTGGGGATCAGTCCCAGGTTGGACTTGGTCATCTTGGAGGGCTTTTCCAAACTAAATGATCGAGTGATCCTGTGTTTTATAGGAAGTTGAATTTAACATGGTCCATAGTGTTTATTCTTAGAAAACTCTGTTCTTAGCATGTATATTTGAAAAATTACCTATCTATCTATCTATCTATCTATCTATCTATCTATCTATCTATCTATCTATCTATCTATCTATCTATCCATCCCTTCATCCCTCCCTCGAAGAAACGTGCTCACCTGTGAAGTCTATCTAAGTCTAAGATAAGATAAGATATTTAAGTCCAAGATAAGTCTAAGTCTAAGCATGGGAAGAGCACTGTGAGCAAAAGGCAGAGGTTGAGAACAGAATTTCATGGAGCTCAGGGCTCAGGACAACCCCACCCATGAAAGCACTGATGATTTTGGTGAGACGTGCCCCAAATGCCTGCCCTTCCTCTTTAGCATCCTCCAGCTCCAGCCAAAGCCACCCAAGTGGGAACAGCAGTGGCACATGAGTGTTGAGAGCTCCAGAGTGTTGGGGGTCTCCAGGGGATGCAAGGGATGAGCAAAGGCAGGGGATGAAAGGGAAAGAGGCCACATGTGAGCTGCGCACAGTTGGCAAAGGTCAGAGTAGGAGGGGACTGTCCTCACTGAGCCAAGTGGAGTTCAAAAGCTGGTGATTTACTGGTGGCAAAATGTACATGAAGAGCTCGGAGAGGTTGAGCCCTTCCTCACCTCACAAATCCACCCAGTCATCCCTCTCCAATCACATTGTTTCTTGCCAAGCTTTTCTTGCTCATCCTGTTCAGTTTCTTGGTGTTGAAATGAAAAAAAAAAAACAAGACTAGAGAAGTGAATTTCAGCAACTCTGATTACCCTGGAGGGATTAACTCCTTAATGGCTCTTTGCAACCAAAGGTATAATAATTTTTTGTTGCCTACACTTGTGCTGCATTAAACAGGGCAGGGATTGGCAGTGCCATGATTTGGGCTCACACTCTGGGGACAGCTGACAAGGCTGGTTGCACGAAGGCAGCCCGTGTGTGGGTACTGAGCTTCACAGCATCCACACAGGAGAACCTGGAGAAGGAGTTCTCAGAACCAGCTACGTGATGTTTAATAAATAATAGGTGGAACCTGGGAGTCTCAAACAGTGTCACAATGTCAGAAGTAGTGCTGGGATGACTTCCCAGAGCCTACCAAATGCAGTAGAGGAGCATCTCATTCTCTGGATTCTGCCTTCCCGATGGGACTATTCAGAGATAAATCCTGCAATGGCCAAAGCCATTCATGTGTCAGCTTGTGGGAGAAGAGTGGCCCAGCACCAGGTATGGATGAGTCCTCTGTATGTGCCTGATAATCTGGATCAACAGAGTGTCCTTGGTGTGGCCCAGTGGCCAGAACTGAGCTGTTTCTATCTTGTCAGCAACTCCAGGACTCAGGAGAAAAAAACCTTGGTGTGGAAACCTGGCTGGAGAATGGACAATCAGAAAGGTTTCCAAGGAACACACACAGCATCTCCCCTCCTCCCTGATAACTGCCCGGCCAGCAGAGCCACTCATCAGGTGTGGTGAGCGTGTTCATGCCCAGCCTAATATCCCCATCTGTTTATTTCATGTTACTTATTTATTCTGTTTATTGCATATTATTTATGACAGCCCCATCTATTTATTACTTTGTGCTTGCCAGCAGGTCAAGCAGTTTGCAGAGCTGGGCATGACTCTGCCTGCAAGTCTCTGCACGTGGCAAGAGACACCCACAGTGATCCTAAGAGCAGAAGGTTTTAGGACCTCCAGTCCAAAGAAAATAAAAATGCTGACAGTCTGGCTGGATTAGGACTCAGTGAGATTAATTTGCAACCTCTGCATCCCCCGCCTTTTAACAGAGGGATAAATATGTTTAAAGGATAAAGCATTGCTCTCTAACCCCATCTGACGTCAGTGGAGCAGCTTGTGGGGTTGGAGAGCTGAGCTCAGGGCGTCGATTGTCGTAAGGCATCTCGTGGTGCCACCACCAGCTGCACTGCGAGACACTGAGCTTCATTTGGAGCACCCAGCTCAGAGTTTGCAAAAGTATTCCCACCCCTGACCTATATCCGAAGAATAAAAGGAGCAGAAGTCACTTCAGGAAGCAGCAAAGTCAGTCTGTCAGTAGATTGCCTAATAAAAGGGTGTTAAGAGTAAGAAATTGGCCCTCAGGATCGGAGATGTTGCCATCGATTTGCAACACAATGCTGAGGCTAATGAGGGTGGGTCACGCCTGTGTTTAAAGCTGCACCTTCAGTTAACACGCTTCGGGTACCTTTTTCAGGTGAGACAAGGTCGGTTCATGTCATTTCATCCACAAAATTATGAGAACTGGGAGAGAGCCCTAACCACCGTTTGACAGTGCTTCCCAACGGGACCTTTCACCAGGAATCAACTGGCACACCGAATTAGAGAAGCTGAGGAGCCAAGGACCAGCAGGTCCGGCTGTCACTGGTGCCGGCTGGGACTTGCTGTTCCAGGAGCCCACGAGCCCTGTGGCAAAAGCCTGTTCGACAGCCTTTTATTAAAGGGATGTGTTCTCCCATCAGCCAGGGGACAACCTGCCGGCTCAGCAGGCAGTGGAGTCTGGCATGTCACAGCTTCAATCACCCTTTCCCACCAAAACAGCACGGAATAAACGAGATCTCCTCCCCTGGAGCAGTGCCAGCCTCACGGCAGCGCTGATGGGCACTGAGCACCCTCAGCCTTCCTCCCCAGTGCTCCCAGCGAGGCACAGCAGGTCACACTGGGAAGCTGGGGAGGAGCAGGGTGGTGACAGCCTTTGGGGTGTCCCACACCTGTCACAGGAGCAGTGCTGGGAAGAGGTCCTGGGGTCTGTGCACCAGCCACGGCCCCATTAGGTGAGATGGGACCATCGACTGCCCGGCAGCATCCAGGGGAAAGCACTGATGGAGAATGCCATCAGCTCACAGGGAAGTCACCCCAGAGTGGTGATTTGTGCTTTTTGGTCTGCACTGTGTTTCCCACTCCCTGGGTGCCTGCCAGGCACACCCCAGGGGAGCAGGGGTAGGAGATGCTGTGTCATCCCCAGCTCCTGGCTGAGGGGCTGGGCCCGGGATCTCTGATCCCCTCTGGAGACCCCATGGGAGGATCTGGAGTTTGCTTACTTGTTTATTTATACACCTCCTGGGCCCAGCCACATGTCCCATCTGCAAACATCTCCCACTGCTGGCAGCCGATTTATTTTCATTTCAGCGAGGATTTGGGTCACGGCTTTGTTTCGGGGGTTTGAAAGGGAAAGAAAACGCTCAGGCACAGCAAAGGAGACAAAGCAATCAGGGAAAAGTCCTCTTGTCCCTATGGCAAAATACCAACTGAAGCTGCATATTAATTTTATTTATTTTTTTTTTATTCTTGCATTGGGGAAATTGTTTCCACAGAAGTGGAAAGGGAATTTAAAAAAAAACAAAAACAAAAACAAAAAGAAAAAAAAAGAGATGTGTTTAAACAGGATTAACTTAAGCAAGAATTTGTATTACAGAAAGATGCTTACAGAATTTCTTAAAGTCAGAAAAGCAACCAGTATCCTAATCTGATAATCTGATCACCTGATAAAAATTACAAGTCATGTTCTTAGCAGAGAAAAAAGTATTTACTGGAAATGGACTGTCTTGAACAAGCTGAATAAACAGATTAGGTGAAGAGCATTGCCTAAAACGACAGTTTTACAGAAAGCTGCTTGGAATGAGGCAGAAGCAACATATTTAGGGAGAAAATGGGGGGGAAAAGAATGAAATCATGAATTATTTACTGTAACCAACGTACCTTCATGCTATACCAGGGAACTGTAATGAATGCAAGCTTCCTTTCATAAGTAACTTTCATTAAATTTTCATTTTGCTTGCTGGCTTTGTTCTCCCGAGCAGAAAGGTTTGGGACAGGAGCTGTGGAGAAAGGGGTAGAGGAACAAACACAAACCTGCTGTGGCTTCCCTGGGAGTCCCCCTGGGAAGTTTCTCCTGGAAGAATGGCCAGCACAGGGACATATCCAGCACAGGGACACCCGGCACCGGGGGGGAATCCCTGCCACTCATTTCTGCCACGCAAATTCCAGCGACAGATTCTGTTACAAAAAATAACCTGCAACAACATCTGGAAAGGCTGCTCTCCCTCACACTGATTTCCTGCTTTCAGAAACCTCTCCTTGATCTTTTGCTGCTTCCAGGTCATGCAGGTTTTCCAGGGAATTTTAAAGGGAGCACAACAGCCTGAAGATCTGACTGTGCCCCAGTGCATGGGCTGGAGGAATTAGTTTCTCCTTGAAGTGTTGCTTCACCTCACAACTGGGCTTTTCCTCCTTGAGAGTCATGATGTGGTGGTCACGTCATTAACATATTTATCAAGTTTATCTGATAAAAAAGCCTCGGGATTTTGGCTGTTGCTGTAAAATAACTGTCCTTCCTTCAGGCTAAAGAAAAAGTCATCAACACCTCCTGACACCTCTGGGATCACCACTTTCTCTGTGAGCAGGGCACGGGGGGTGCCAGATGTGGTTGGAGCTGCACAAATCCACTGCCAGGGAGGATTTTGTTGCTCCCACATGTGTGTACTGGAGTTGGTCAAAGAACTCCAGTAAGAAAACACGCAACACAAAAATGAATGACTCAATCTTTTTTTTCTAAACGAGTCAGATAAACCCTTTGTATATTCCCTAAGGCACTTTGTATATCCCCTAAGCCCCTTTTTTTATTTGGATTTTGCACATTTCCACATCAGAATAACAGCCTGGACTGTCTCTCTGTAATTTCCCTTCAGGATTTCTGGTAATATCTTTTCAGGGTTTATTTATTTCTCGATTCTTTCTCCACATTCAACCACATTGAAAGTGTGATTAATTACAATTCTTATTGAATTTCAAAACCACTGTTTTGCCTCTAAGGAGATGACCTGAACGGAGCCCACAAGAAAGATAGAGAGAAACTATTTACAAGGGCCTGGAGTGACAGGACAAGGGGGAATGGCTTCATGCTGACAGGGAGTAGGTTTAGATGGGATATTTGGAAGGAATTGTTCCCTGTGAGGGTGGGGGGGCCCTGGCCCAGGTTGCCCAGAGGAGCTGTGGCTGCCCCTGGATCCCTGGAAGTGTCCAAGGCCAGGTTGGATGGGGTTTGGAGCAACCTGGGCTAGTGGGAGGTTTCCCTGCCCATGGCAGGGGATGGAGTGAGAAGAAAAAAACAACAAAAAAGAAAAAACAAAAAGAAAGAAAGAAAAAAAAAAGAAGAAAAAGAAGGGAAGGGAATGCAGTGTCAGTCAGGAATAATCTGAAGGCTCCTCTCCCCACCTGTCACTGCTGCAGTTAAAAGCATTTTGATCAGCTTTATTCAGGTGCTCCAGATGGAGAGAAATTTCAAAATCCTTTAAAGGCAGCACTAAACTTACAAGACACATCAACCAAAAAAAGAAAGGATAAAACCAAACCAGCATCTTTACAGATGCTTCTTCATGATGTCAAGCATTTCCAGGTACAAAGTCTCGGTTGCATCGAGCCCCAGTATGAAATCCAGGTGGTTCCACTGGGGAATCAGCTTGTGGTGGACCAGGTTCTTGATCTGGGGGAGCAGGAGGGCTGTGTCCCGGGGATCTGCCAGGCAGTCCACCCCACCACTCCAGATGGCCGTGGGCACTTCCATGTCCTTCACGTCGTAGAGCGGCGGACCCTCCTGAAGGGATGGAAAAGCAGAGTTGCACAGGGGAGAGACACTGCTGGAATGCAACAAAACCTGCACTGTGCAAGAGGAATTGCTGTTCTTCGGGAATGGAGGGAAACAAAAACTGGGAAGGCTTTCTTTTAGAAAGAGGAGAAATTTCATTCAAAGTTGTGGCACCTGATGCGCTACAATTTAATTTAAATTAATCAATAAACTAGGTCTGGCCTGCTAGAAATTCTGGTTCTGATCCTACAGACAATTTTGATAAGCAGGCAGAATTTCAGCTGCTCTGATGTAATGCTGGTGGATCATCCTGCTTCAAGCAGGAGGTTGGACTGGGGACCTCTAGAGGTCCCTCCCAACCAGCTCTGCCGGGGTTTGTGGTTATGCCTCACGCAAGCACCAGCCTTTTCCTCAGCTCCATAACAGCAGGAAAGTTCTGCTTTCAAGCAAGTTCTTGAAATTAAAATGCCCTGGAGGGTTGTTTTAGCTCAACACCCTGAGGACTTGCCATCAGGGCATTTATCAGCCATGTGTCTTGTTACCTGCAGTGTGATTATTCCAGTTCAGAAGAATGTCACCTTCGGGACAATTCAATTTTTTTCTTGTTTAGGGAAGAAAGAAGTTTGTTGGGATTTTTTTTCTGTTCCAATGCTTACCCACTCTTTCAGTGAAGAAATTTTCCCTAATATTCAACCTGAACCTCCCCTGGTGCAACTTGAGACCATTTCCCCTTGTCCTACTGGAAGTGGAAAGTGGAATGCTTGACACCATCTAAAAGGTACTTGCAAAATAGAGTTCAGAGCAGACACTGCTGTTGTTCCAAGCAGAGATCCTGCTGACTTGCTACTTGAATTTGTGAGGAGAGGGGGACCATGAATTCAGGGGAATGGATGGGAGTGGGATGTGTGAGTGGAAGGGAAGACCAGGGCCATTGGAAGCACTTACCTGTCTGTAGCGAAGACTGTTGTAAATGGTCCCCCCGTCAAAAGCTCTCAGTGCCCCACTCTGAAATCCCTGCAGCAAATGCAGACAGGCAACAGTCTAAATGATATCACAGTTCTGAGGGGGGCCAGCCACTTTAAAAGAGAAAACTCAAAAGTTGGTTTTTGCCACTGAACTGGTAAGATTTTTCAAGTGTGTCTCACAGGTCTGGCATAGGCCCAGTACAGTTAATTACTGTCATTAGTTTGGACAAATGAACAGAGATTATGTTTCTATGGTTTGTGGTTAATGGCAGGATGGGAGAAAATAAAAACCTTCTATAGAGTGGGATTAGGACTCTAAATATTCGCTGTTGGCTGAAGAATTGGCCTGAAGTGACACAATCAAAGACGTGGGGTTGGAAGGAGTCTCTGAACATCTCCTGTCTAACTGGAACAGGACTATCAGCAATACAAGGTCAGGGTGGCCATGGCTTGATCCCTCCCATGTCCCTGGGCACTGTCCCAGGCCATTCCCCACCTCCAGCCTGATTCCCCCAGGCTGTAATTTGTGCTCAGTGCCCCTTGTTTTGCTCTCAGTCACTCACTGCTCAACTGATACACTGAAATCTGGCAGTCTTAAAATTACAGATAGAAAAGAAAACTTGGTGGATTGATGAAGACTGAGCAACAGCACTTCAGAAAATGGAGTGTGTGTTCTTGCTCCAAAGCCCCCAAAGTTATTTTGGGGGTCTCTGGGCAGGAGTGTCACACTGGGAAGAGGCTGTGCCTGCGGAGAAGGTGCTCAGGCTGAATCCATGATCCACAAAGAACTGTGCAAACATCCGGGTACCTTTAGCCTTGGGAGGAGAGAATGAGGGCAGCAGAGCACAACTGCAGTGTCACAGGGGCTCTGGTGGTGGCTGTTCTCACGCCCACAGCGGGAAGAAGAAGAAATAATCAACTTAATTGGTAATAAGTTTAATTGGGTGCTGTCCAGAAGAATCTCTGCCCCAGTGTGATCGCTGGTGGCCCTCAGGCTGCAGGGCAAGGCTGGAGCTGCTCTGAAATAAGAGCCCTGCCATGTGCCTGCTTTGGATGCAGGGTCCTCACCTGCAAGTGTTTCTCTTTACGGATCCACTCCTTTGGGGCCACTCTGCTTTGCTACTTCTACGAGAAGCTGCCAAGCATTTTTGGAGGGGCAAAAGCAGAAGGTACAGCAAAGATACAACCAAGATATGTCTTGCAGCAACCAACACAACAGGCTGCCCACAAAATCCTCTGCTTTGCACAGGAAAGCAGCTGGGAAGGTTTACCTGCAGCCAGTGGATTATGTTTTGGACTGAAGTCCCCGCTGGGACGTGACCGGCGTACACGTCGACCCGGCTCTGAAAGGACACCAGCACATTTCACAGCGGGGCCCACCCGGCTCCAGGGCTTCGTCCTTCAGGAGGGCACTGAGGGCCCTCTGCAGATCTATTCCTACATACCATGTTTGTGTTCTTCCAGTTAAATCCGAACGCCATAGACAAGAAGCTCAGGCAGGTCTTCGAGCAGGCACAGAATTTGGAAAGGAAGAGCTCACTCAAGGCAGTGTGGGGGAGGAAGTCTTTGCTGCCAAATATCTCCTGCAAAATTGCAAATGTACTCACGAAATGCAAAATCTGGTCGTGCTTTTTCCCCAAAGCACCACCACTTCACAGCTTCTGTTTTACCCCCATATTAAGGTATGAGAATGCCCACAAGTGGAGCCTTCCTTGCATCCTGTTAAATGCTTCTGTTCCCTGTTTTTTATGTGTGTGACATCTTACATCCATTATGCTCTGGAGTTGAGCGGTGAGGCTCAATTCACAATCAGTTTTATTTGCCAACATTTTGGCTCTAATTCTGCCAGAACATTTTGGCGAGTAAATTCAGGACAGAAGGTCTCTGGGCTGATATGTGTGATTCTCTTTGTTATGAAAACAAATAGAGCACAGAGTTTCTCTCTCTGTAAATGATTTGAAATATTCTATGTAAGTAGTTTCACAATCCCTGTTAAAAACTACACTCACAATATAGTCTGGACCAACATACCTTAAGCCCATGGTCAGAAAAGAGTGCAAGCTTTCTAACTGGACTTGGAGAAAATGTAACTGTGGTCACAGGTGCTAGAGCAAGGAACATTTTGATTTTCTGAGCCAGCTGAGGCATGGTGGAAAAGGCTATAAAAGCTGGGGGGGGGGGGGAAGAAAGTAAAAAGAAATGGTTTACTCTTTCAGGACAGTCATGTACACAGTTTAATTTCAGTAAATTTTAAATTCGGATTTAAAATTCAGATTAAATTTAAATTCAGATTTTTCAG
Source organism: Pipra filicauda (assembly GCF_003945595.2). Classification (NCBI taxonomy): domain Eukaryota; kingdom Metazoa; phylum Chordata; class Aves; order Passeriformes; family Pipridae; genus Pipra; species Pipra filicauda. The sequence continues at coordinate 27,578 of NW_024104761.1, forward strand.
GACCCAGAGATGATGTAAACATTCCCTACTGTCACCAAGATGGGTCCAAAAGTCCCACTCACCTACAGTGGTGCCTTGTGAATGACCGATGTAATACAACTGTTTCTGTCCTGTTTTCTGTTCAATAAAGTTTATAATTGCTGGGAGGTCGTATTTAGCCATTTCATCAAAGCTGCAGAGGGAAGAGTAGACACCTTACTGAGAGTTGCAGCATCTACATCTGCCCAACCACCACCACCAAATCACAAAATCAGCAGGCAGGGCAGGATCACCCCACAAACTTCTTCATCCTACTCGGTGTGTCCTTGGGAAAGCACACGGGGTTTTCACCTCAAATAAGTGGATGTGCTTCAGCTCATCCTGCTTCACTCCTCCCTGAGACAGGGTATCATCACCTTCTGAAGATGAAAGAATTTGGTTGTTCCTGAGGCCCCCAAACTACCCGTTTACCTGAAAGCCCAGAAATCGTCCCGTTTGGGAGACAGGAGCAGATGTTGCTTGGACCAAGTGGTCCCTCTGCTATTCCCAATCCAAACATCGTAGCCAGCATCGGCGAGAATGAAGCCCAGGCTGTTGTTGGCCAGATTGGTGACCCAGCTGCTGCCTTCTACAAGGAGACCATGCTGCAGAAACGCGACGGGTCTTGCACCTGGAAGACAGGCGTCGGGATGGCTTTTTCTTTTAGTGCTGTCTGTCATCCTTGGAGACAGTTTAGGAAGCATTATCCTCCTGAACTGTGGCAGTCAGGGTCTGGGGAGGTTTGTGTCAGTGTTCCCCTGGATTTCAGTAACAAAGCAGGTTTGCTATGTAGCAGATGCACCGGGTGCATCATATCTTTGCCTTTATCCCCTGTGCCTCTGGGAGCGTTGGCAGAACTCGGGCTGCCCGGGGAGCTCTGTGGGCAAACACGGAGCAGCCTGGAGATGTGATGGGAAAAGATGCACCTTTTCATGGATCTGGCCCCCCCATTGTCACTCCTCACAGGACAAGAGGATCCCCTGGAAGCTCCTCAAGGAGTATTGACCAGTATCCTGACCCTCCATGTGGCTGCAGGACCACATATTGGAATCCAGGCTCCCGGGGGAAACCCAAGGTGTGTGTGAGGAACCAGGAAGGATGGGATGCTTCTCATTGCTGGGGTTGCAGCCTGACAGGGGCATGGGGTCCACAAAGGGTGAGAAAACATGGCTGCAGGGGATCAGTCTACCCTACAAATTCTGGCTGTTCAACAGTGATGCCACAGATGCCAAGCCACAGGGAACCTTGGAAACCCTCTTGCACAAGCCCTGGTATCCCAGGCAACAGCAAAAGGTGTGGGTGTCCCATAGGGTACCAGTTTTACCTAGGCATCCAGCATTTCCTCTCCCATGAGGAATCCTGTCCAGGTGAAGGATGTAGCCATCCTCTGTCACCACGTCGTACTCCTCACTGGGGTATCCCCAGTACGAGACCATTTCACTCTGCAAGAAGAAGAAAGCAAACAATGATGTTTTCAAGGCTCCTCCGAGGCAGTCCCTAAATGTAGTATTTAACTCTCAGTGTTTTATACTGGCTGTTTCCTGGACTACTGCCCCAGTGCCATTGTACTTACGACGTTCATCCGTGCTTCTGGATTCTTGGGAAATGGAGAATTCAGGAGGCACTGCCCGGATCCCATCCCGTGGAACATGGACACCAGAGCTAGAGCCAGCCACATCCTCGCTCTGCCTGGAACAACACAGCCACACTGCCAGTGCTGGATGCAAGGCAAGGTATTGCAAACTGGAAATCACCGAGCATTTAATTATGGCTTTAAAACCAACCCATGACAGAGTGCTGTGGGTCCCACTTTAAATGGTAAATTCTGGTGTTCCCCCCAGCAGACTGATGGCTGTGCAAACACTGTCTCTCACATCCCCAACACTGCATTCCCTCCCTAAACAGAAATGAAATTGTGACAAGAAAATCTCTAACTACTTGTCCTTCTCCTTGATTATTGTGAAAAAAATTAGAATTTATTACATTTAATTCAGAAAAGGATATTTATAAGTGCCAATCTATGCACAAAAGTGAGAGAAATGTATCTTCCAGGAGATCTAGACATCACTGGGTTTCACACAGCTTAAAAAGGTACTCTGTGTTCTGGAGAGTGTATCTACCACAGAAGGTGGTGAAAGCAAATGGGAACAGCAACTTTTACATACAGTTATGGATATAGGTCCTTAAACAGATGCTGAAAGGTCTGGGCAGGGTTGTTCCCTCAGTGACCACTGACCACCTCAGTGACCAGGTGATGGACCACTGGGAAAACTGATCTGGACCAACCTCTAGGACCAACCTCTAGAACCAACCCAGCAGATCAAACGTGGGTCCCCTGCTCTCAGACAAACGTGGGCCACTGGGCTGGAGTCACAAGTGCCCTTCATACCCACCCCGAGACCCAGCTCGAGCAGCGCTTTTCCCACACTCACCTTTACAGAAGGGAAGGCAAGCAGCCCAGCCGAGGGGTGGCACAGCTCCTGCAGCAGGAGACAGGGAGATGTGAGCCCCTGGGATGGGTGGGCGGTGCAGGGAAGCAATGCAGAGGAGATGGAGAGGGGCACAGGGCAGCAGCAGGGGACTGAGGGTCACCTCTCTGGTGCACGGTGCAGTGCTCCTCATCTCTCTGGAGACAGCCCTATTTGAACTGTCTGGAGGGTGGGGTGACACTAGCAGAGAAGGCCAAATGTAAACACACTGAAATATAGAACATGTAAATCATGAGGCAACACCATGGTTTAGAAAGTACAGTTTCCCAGAATTTGTTTGTGGAGGCCAGTTAAATACTGTTTAGGCAGAGTCAAATAACCATGGATGCTCGGAGGTGATGCCCATTGATAAAGTGGTTTAATTGATGTTGCTGAAGAAAGTTTCCAGTTTCACCTTTCAGTGATTTATTTATCATGATGATTTATTTATTCCAGGAGACATAATTAAGTTATTGCAAAGGAAGATCAAAATCTAAAATGGATTTCCAGTGGCAGATCTTAGATGGTTTAGAGATGATGATGTTTCTGTGGAACTCTACAACCCCTTGTTATATAGACAGAGATGTCAAATGTGTGATGGAGATTAAAACCAAGGCAACAGACTAAAAACATCTCCACTGGGTCAGGCTGGGATGGAGTTCCCTTTCCTCATGCCACAGGGATGGGACACAGCCAATTTGCCATAGCAACACTCTTTCTCTCGACCCAGTTTTCTCACTTTTGCTCTTCCAGTTCCCTCCAGTTGTCCCACTTTGGGGTGGGGGCTGGAGCAAACAAGCAGCTGTGTGGGTGCTTAGATGTTGGCTGGGGTCAACCCACCACGATACCCTTGTTTTTCACACCCTTACAGGAAAATATGAAGAGTACCTAAGCACCCTGTCCTACATGTGCCCTGCCAACAGGGAGAGTCATCCCTCTCCATCACCCGTGGCAGGGTGTCCTCTGCCCTGCTCTCCTGGATTGTTTTGCTTTGAAAATCGCGGTGAAAGGTCAGTAGGGAAAGATGTCTCCTGGCTGTCAGCCTGGAACGGACCTGAGATGCATCCAAGGCACACACCTAGATTTGGCAGTTGGTCCCACTCTTTAAACACAGCCACAGTAGAACACTGGTTTGTAATTCAGAGATCTGGACATTAAGAGGGGCTTGGTTTTAGGGTACCGAAGCCACACTTCTCTGGGTGAGACATCTCTGACTTTCATCTTTGGAGGAAACAGATAATGGAAGTCTGCACTCCAGGGAAAGGGCAGAGCAACTCTGGTCACGCTCATCTGGAGGCACTGTCCTCCCTGAAGGTGCAAGACCAAGGCTGCACTCAAAAGAGTCCCACAGCACTAGAAGAGTGAGACATTATCACAGGTCTTACGAGATGCTCTGTCCTCTCAAAGGTCACGTGCAGCTCTTGCTGAAGCATCACCACTGTAGAGGCTGAATGGGATCGAGGGGAGTCCCTTGAACTTCATTATATGGCCATGACATCAAAGAAATGTTGGTGGGAAAGGATCTCTAGAGGGTTCCCTCTGCTGCCCCACTAGAGGCAAGACAGTTCCCAGGACTGGATCAGACCGACCCTGGCTTTGAGTAGCCAAGTTTTGGAAATCACCCAGGATGGAGACCCCACAGGTGACCATCCCAGAGCTGCTCCCTCTCTGCATGGAAAGAAGCATTTTCACTTCCACATGTCCAGAGCCAACATCCAAAGGTGCAACAACTTTTTCCCTTATCATACTCCCTGACCCTTCAGAGAGGCATTTTGCTCTATCAGCTTTTGCCCCCTGAGGAGTCACAGGCTGCTCTCAGACCACCCTCATCCTCCCCAAGGCCAGAACCAATGAACTCAGCTCCATCCACCTCCTGCTGTAGGGTCACTGCCAGTTTTCCAGCCTCCATGGGTTGTCTCCATGTCCCTCTCACCCAGCATTCCAGAACTGGACGCAGCATCCAGGTCTGACCTCCCAGGGGTGACAACTGACCCAGGCAGCCCTGGATGCCCCAGTGGCCCAGGCTGGCATTCTCCATCTTTGAGGAGGGAGCACATTGTTGGCTCCTGCTCAGTTTGGTGCCTGCCACCCCTCCCAGGTCCTTTCCAGTAAGGCTGTTATGCCACAGCTCCTAAACAGAGCGTTACCATGCCCTGCCCTCATCCAGGGCCGCCTGCCACCGCCACATACTTCAGGTAGGTGTTTAACCCCAAGGCAGGAACATGTCATACATCCAAGAGTTCTCACCCAACTCATGCAGCCCTCTCTTACAACACTCCTGCTTTCTCTGCTAGCAGTCCCCATGGTGTGTGCACTGGTGAGCACAGAGCTTTTTCCATTGCAATGGAAACTTGAGCACTACCCATCGTGGACAGGTTGGATATAGGGGAAAGGTCCTTCCCCCAGGGGGTGGTTGGGCACTCAGCTCCAACCTTTCTCCAAGAAGTTTCCATTAAACAATATCTGCCTTGAAGTCAACTTGGAGCTCCCACTGAAGATGAGCATCACCAACACCTGTCTCCCTTAGGCACAACAAGCTCCACAGAAGGCACTTCACAGCAATCTGCTGCTAAACACCATTGCCAAAGTGCCAGGTTCTGGTGTCCCCCATACCACAACGATCCTATCAGAAATTGTCTGGAATTTCTTCTCTCACCTACACAGCTGGGAAAGGATAGCAATCCAAATACTTCCCAGCAGTTGCCCACGCTCAAGGCTCTCAGAATGGGAGTTTGTTTTTCCCAGGCAGAGGTGGTGCACACGTGTCACCAGCCCTCAGCACTATCTACTCCAATTTCAGCATCTCAGGATCCCACTTTCCTAACATCAAACCCTGCCAGTGCCATGCAGGGTTTCATAAAACCCTCAGGTGTTGGACATGGCCCATCAGCACTTTCTGGAAGGTGTCACACCCTCCAGCAATTCCTTCTGGGTAGCATCTCCAGGGGGCCAGGTTTTGATTATGGTAAGAGCTGCTCAGCAGGGCAGATCAAACCCAGTTCTAGAGCATTCCTGGACTACTGGAATGAAGTCAGTCTGATGCTAGAGATGGCTCATCACAGAATCACAGGCTGGTTGAGGTCAGGATGACCTCTGGATATCATCTTGTTCATCCCCCAGTGCTCACACAGGGCCACATAAAGCTGTTTGCCCAGGACCACGTCCAGATGGCTTTTGAGTATCTCCAGGGATGGAGATCCATCCTGGGCAACCTGCACTGGTGCTTGGTCACATTCATAGTAAACAAGTGTTTCCTGATATTCAGAGGGAACCTCTGCTGTTTCATTTTGCCAGTTGTCTCTGGTCCTGAGCACCACTGAGAAGAACCTGGGTATTTATGGGACCCTCCCTGTGAACCTTCTCTTCTCCTGCTTGAGCAGTCCCACCTCTCTGGTACCCAGCCATCCTCCTGGTCCTTTGCTGGAGCCTTTCCAGTTGGACTTTCTCTCGTACTGGGAAGTCCAGAACTAGACACAGCACTGCAGGTCTGGCCTCACCAGTGCTGAGGAGGGGGAAGGAAGGGTCACCTCCCTCGACCTGTTGCCAACATCCTCCTCGTGCAGCCCAGGGCGCTGTTCACCTTCGTTGCACAAGGACACATTGCTGACTCGTGTTCAACTCGGTGTCCACCAGCATCCCCAGGGCCTGCTGTGCAGCCAGGTGCCCCTTGGCATGCGCTGCTGAGGGGCTGTTCCTCCACAGGGGCAGGACTTGCTAAGCTTTCTTGAAGTTCAACCCTTGTGTGTGTGCTCATGTGTGTGTGCAGGGCTGTGTGTGTGTGCCCACATGTGTGTGCAGGGCTGTGTCTGTGTGCTCACGTGTGTGTGTGGGGCTGTGTGTGCAGGGCTGTGTGTGTGTGCCCACATGTGTGTGCTCACGTGTGTGTGCAGGGCTGTGTGTGTGCAGGGCTGTGTCTGTGTGCTCACGTGTGTGTGTGGCGCTGTGTGTGCAGGGCTGTGTGTGTGTGCCCACATGTGTGTGCTCGCGTGTGTGTGCTCACGTGTGTGTGCAGGGCTGTGTGTGTGTGCAGGGCTGTGTGTGTGTGCCCACATGTGTGTGCTCGCGTGTGTGTGCTCATGTGTGTGTGCAGGGCTGTGTGTGCACAGGTGTATGGACAGGGTGTATGTGAAAGGGGTGTGCATGGGTGTGTGGGCAGAGCTTCATGGGCACGTGTGCGTGCAGAGGGGATGTGTGTACACACGTGCGTTCAGGGGGTGTGTGTGGGCATGCAGGGTGTGTGTACAGGACAGGTGTGTGTGCACTGGTGTGTGTGTATACAGGATGTACAGGTCTGTGTGTTACAGGTGTGTGCACAGGACAGAGGGGTGTGTGTACAGATGTGTGTGTCCAGGTGTGTGTGTCCAGGTGTGTGTACACAGATGTGTATGTACAGGTGTGTGTGTGCAGGTGTGTGTATGTGCAGGATGTACAGGTGTGTGTCCAGATGTGCGTATGTACAGCTGTGTATGTCCAGGTGTGTGTGTGCAGATGTGTATGTACAGGTGCGTGTACAGGTGTGTGTGCAGATGTGTATGTACAGGTGTGTGTACAGGTGTGTATGTACAGCTGTGCATGTACAGCTGTGTATGAACAGGTGGGTGTACAGGTGTGTGTGTACATATGTGTATGTACAGGTGCGTACAGGTGTGTGTCTGTGCAGGATGTAGAGATGTGTGTGCACAGCTGGGTGTGTCCAGGTGTGTGTGTACAGATGTGTATGTACAGGTGGGCATATGAACAGGATGTACGGGTGTGGGTACAGATGGGTGTACAAGTGTGTGTACAGGATGTACAGCTCTGTGTGTGTACAGATGTGCACGTACAGGGTTGTGTGTGTACAGGTGTGTGTCCAGCCGTGTGTGTCCAGCCGTGTGTGTCCAGCTGTGTGTGTACAGATATGTGCACATGTGCGTGTCCAGCTGTGTGTACCGCTGTACCCGCGCGTTCCCGCGCACTCCCGCGCCGTTCCCGGCCGTGTCCTCCCCGCTCCACCCACGGGCGGTTCTCTGCCGTGCCGGGCGTGCCTTGGCCGCTCCCCGCCGGGCCGGGGCGGTGCTCTGTGACTGTGGCCATGTCGCGGGTGCTGGTGGTGGGCGCGGGGCTCACGGGCGGGGCGTGCGCGGCGCTGCTGCCGCGGGGGGCGCGGGGACGCGCGGCCGTCTGGGACAAGGCGCGGGGCGCAGGTGGGTGCGGCGGGGCGGGGACCGCGTCGTGTGTCGTGTGTCGTGTCATGTCGTGCGTGTGTCGTGTCGGTGTCTGACTGGCTGTCGCGCAGGGGGCCGCATGAGCACGACCCGCCGCGACCTGGGCAGCGCCGACCTGGGCGCGCAGTTCGTCACCTGCGACACGGAGCTGGCGGGGCCGCGGCTCAGGTGAGACCCGCCCCATCCCGCCCCATTCCTGCCCCCAGCGCTTTGGATCCGGCCCCCGTCCGCCCCCCGCGCTCCCTCATCCCGCCCCCGTCCCGCTCATCCCGCCCCCGTCCCGCTCATCCCGCCCCCGTCCCGCTCATCCCGCCCCCGTCCCGCTCATCCCGCCCCCGTCCCGCTCATCCCGCCCGTCCCCGCCGCCGCAGGTGGCAAGCTGTGTTTCGGGAGCGCATTTGGGGCTGCTCGGGCTCGCTGCGGGCACAGGTGTCGTGGTTTAATTTAGCCCCAGCCCGACAACCTTAGCTCCCCCGCCGGCGGAGAGAGATGGGAGGATAAAAGCTGGAAAACCCACGTGGGTTGAGATAAAAGGACCCAGGGGTAGCTCGCTATGCCTTGAGGAAGGGGATGGAGGTGTAGCAGCGATGTAAAAAGATGCAAAATTTGTGTGGAAAGCCGGGAAAAGGCGCGTTTCAGGCAGCCGCGTCCGGCGGCTGGGATGCTCCTGCGGTCCGTGCTGGTGCTCAGAGCTTTAAGGAGCTGTCGCCTGTTCCTGCCCCTTCGGGTCGCGCCGCTGGCAGTGCCATTGCGGGCAGCCTTGCTCTCAGGTGAAAGGCCAGACACAGGACAATAGCGAGGTAGTTGGTTGTTTTACGGCTGTGTTGGTGCATTACCTGCCTTCAAACGCCGCTTGCTAAAAGCTGTTCTCTAAACTCGAAAGTTAGCCTGGCCTTAACTTTAACTGTGGAAAAATTGGAGCTAGTTTTCACCTCTGTGTATTTTTCCTCCCTCCAAGCTTCTATGAGGAACTTTTGTCTCACGGCATCTTGACACCACTGACTGCTCCCGTGGAAGGAATGGTGGTGAGAGAAGGCTCCTACAATTATGTGGCACCCCAGGGCATCTCCTCGGTTGTCAAGTATTATTTAAAAGAGTCAGGTAACGTTTTTAGATGCCTTTGTGTGAAATGAAAGGTTTTAATGACGGCACTCCTGAACTGTCTTTCGAATTTAAATTTCTGATGAGGATGTTTAAGTTCCTTGTTTGTTTATGTATGCCTGGAAGTTTCGTGGATGGGTAAACACGTCTGGGAGCTCTGTGAGCTTCCAAGTCCTGCAGGCCTGGCATGTAAAAATCCCTATATAAATAGAACATCTGTAGGCTCAGGGGCCAAGCCTATATTTACACCGGTGACTTTAGCATATGAAAGTCGGGCCTAGCATGAATAGAACAAGATAATTTAGTGGGAGATCGTGGTTAGGAAGAGATTTGAGTTGCAGCTGGAATGAAGTGAGGGTGGCTTTTTTCTGAGTGGGTACTTAACTGCTGTGTAACTGGGAGCACAGTGGTGAACTATAGCCTGTGTTTTGGAGGAAGGAGTGCTTATGAAGGATGTGAGCCTTTAGAAAAGGCCAGAGGAGGAGATCACCTGCTGGTTTAAACCATGTTACTACTGCATTAGGTGTCATGTGGTAGAACCAAGTGTGCATTTCAGTGACTAATTTAACCCTGGTTTGAAAAATATGAGTCGTAAGAGCACTCAGGCTTTGGTCCTTCCGTGTGATTGTTATCTTTTTTTTTTTACTTAGCTGGGTTTTTAGACACTAATCTTGCAAATAACTAACTATGTCCCTGTCTTCAGTTGCTAACAGGGACAGTGCTGTCTTTCTCAGCACCTGGGGGGGTGCTTTCATTGCTTACCCAGTGCCACCTCCTGTGTTTGTTGGGTTTCCCTCTGGGTTGGTTCAGCTCAGTAAAGCCAGGGGAAATAACCTGGCAAAGAGAGCAGCTGGGAGCTCTCCCTCTGTTTACTGAGTTGAATTAGAGAATCTTACAATCACAGCATGGTTTGGGTTGGAAGGGACCTTAAAGTTCACCCAGTCCCACCCCCTGCCATGGGCAGGGACACCTCCCACTAGCCCAGGTTGCTCCAAGCCCCCTCCAACCTGGCCTTGGACACTTCCAGGGATCCAGGGGCAGCCACAGCTTTTCTGGGCAACCTGTGCCAGGGCCTCCCCACCCTCACAGGGAAGAATTCCTTCCCAGTATCTAATCTAACCCTGCCCTCTGGCAGTGGGAAGCCATTCCCTGTGTCCTGTCCCTCCATCCCTTGTTCTCAGTCCCTCTCCAGCTCTCCTGGAGCCCCTTTAGGCCCTGGAAGGGGCTCTCAGCTCTCCCTGGAACCTTCTCTTCTCCAGGTGAACCTCCCCAGCTCTCCCAGCCTGGCTCCAGAGAAACCACTCTGCATTTTCTCTCTGGAATTCACTGGGACGTGGATTTAACTGCTCCTTTTTCCATGCAGGTGCAGATGTCCTGTATGAGCAGCATGTAACTCACATCTCTCTCCGAGGTGGGAAGTGGGAAGTCTCCAGGAAGGTGGGGCCACCGGAGCAGTTTGATGTAGTTATTCTCACCATTCCCGTTCCACAAATTCTCCAGCTGCAGGGGGACATTGTAAACAGTAAGTTCACACCTCAAAATTGCAGGTATCCAATCTCAAATGGCAATTTAGCATCTTGTATGGCAAAGAACAGTCTGAGCTGCTTAATTACCGACAGAATAGGGTGGAGCAGGACAGGAGGTGGGTGATTTCAAGGCCTTACATGCCATGTGTGACCAGTAACACCTTGATAGCAAAAATATCTACACAGGTAAGTCAGTTTTTAATCTGATCTTTAATTTTTTTGCTGACTTCCGAGACAGCACCTGTCTTTCTGTGACTTGAAAATCGCTGTGAATTGGACAAGCCCCTCAGCTGGTCCCCAGGTGGCGTTTCCCTGTCACTGCCCCTTGTGCTGATCTCCAGTGCTGCCCTTGGTATGTCTGCAGTGGGGATGTCCCGGAGAGTGAGACCTCAGTAACAGCTGTGCTGTGGGGAAAAACCCCTAGGGCATCTCAGTGACCCTAAAATCATATGAAATGCAGGGGAGGAAAAAGTCCAGCTGAGAACTGCTTGGTCTCGAGTTCATAAGATGAAAACGTCTCCAAGCCTCCAGCTTGTTTGCTGTTTCTGGCTGCATCCTGGGGGTTTTATTCTCCAAATATGAGTAAATCTCACTTATCCTTCAGTGATTTTTTGGGGTGAATGTGTTTCAGCGCCATGGAGGCTTAGAAAGAGCAGCTCCATGCTGAGGAAGAAGTGTTAAGTTCAGGCCCTGGTTTGTAGAAGAGTCACCAGTGCTGGAATGATGAGAAGCTGACTTTAACACTTGGCTCTTTGTGCTCTGCTGTATCTTGGATTTTAACGTGTTTAAATCCATGAGTGTGGTTTGGAAGCTGCCTGTTAAAGGATATTGGAGCAAGGGATGGAGGTCTAGGGGTCTGTCTGGAGTTACTGCTTAGTAACCAGGACCTGTATGAGCAAAAAGATGATGGATGGCAGCAGGATGTTGAGCTGCAGCACAGCATCTTAGGGCAGCAAGGGGAAAATTGGTACTTGATCGGGGTTTTCTTGGGCATTTCTTTAAAGAGAAGTATTTTCATTACAACCTCTTATTTTAAGCTCTGTGCCTAAATAGGTAAATACTCTGTAGGAACAGGATTTCTCTGCTGTTTGCTGTTTTATAAGCCCTCTCATTTCCCCTGTCCCTTTACCAGGGAAAGTAGTGATGGGTCTGGCCCCTCCTGTCCTTGCTAAGGTGGTCTGGTTGATCATGAATGTCCTGGAAATAGAAAAAAGAGGTAGTGTGGAGTTCTGTTTTCTCAGAGTCCTCCCGAGGTTCTACTACTCTGCATCTCAAGGCCTTCCTCAGTCAGCACTGATGTCTTTGCAAATTGGTTTTTCTTGGGATAATTAAATCCTTTCATGTGCAGAAAGTGGTCAGGTCCCCTTCTGAAGATGTAATTAAGGTGAACAGTTCATTTCACTTGCTCTTGGGAGTGCTGGAACTGTCTGATGCATTCACAGCATCCTTCACCTCCTGTGTAACTGCAGGATTACCTTTTATCTGAGGGAATCCAGCAGCTTTGTCTTCTCCTCCCCTTGTTTCTGTTTCTCTTCCCCTGTCTGCCTGTTCTCTGTGTGAGACCAGCTCCCAGATTTCCAACCAACTGTTAATTCTTGGTCTCAGGCAGCAGGACTGACTCCCCATACCCCAGAGTTCCTTGGCGTTGGAGCTCCTGGCACCTTTACTCCTGTTTCTTTAGTCTAAGAACTAAAATAGGGGGAAAACAGGTGAGGAGGATGTAATGAAGGTGTTTCAGAGCCTGAACAGGGTGTAGTTTCAGATCTGTTTTGACTTAGAGAGGACCAGGACACATCCCTGGATCTGTAAATCTCAACCTCCTTTTGATTGCATGTCAAACAGCCGAGTTGTGCTGACAGAGAACTGACAGGGAACGGGGTTTTTCCTGGATCCACCTCACTTGGGATTTAAGGTGGAATTTGACAGCTGCTGAAAGGAGTGGTTGTTCTCTCCCTTCTGTGCTGGCACTGCCCTACTTGGCTGTCTGCTCTGGTCTCCCAAACCCAGGGACAGAACTCAACGATTCTCCCAGGAGCTGTGTTTGTGCTCTCCCTGGAGACAAACCAGTGATTCCAGCTGCTCCTGGAAGGGGAGGGAGGTTCCTGCTCCTTGTTGGAAGCGTCCCCCTCGCTGTCAGTCGGGCCAGAGGAATCATATTGTGCTGCAGATGGACTGAGGGATGCGCAGAGCTGGCGGAAGGGGAGGGTTCCCTCTCCTGGAGCAGCAGCCCTTGGCCAGCGCGGGGTCACGTGTGGCCCCTCTGCCACTGCAGGCAAGGGGCTTAACGGGAAGGGGGCTGGACTGGGGAGCACAGCTGCCCTCACTGCTCATCTGGAAGGCCCTTATTACATAGAGGACAGACTCTGGAGCTGAATGGAAGGCGTGCCTGTAGTTCAGTCCGCTATGATGTTAACCACGGTTGCTGTTGCGGTTTGTGATGAGTGTTAAAGGAGGGAGCTTTGGCTGATTCCCAGCAGTGCTGGTTTTTAGCCTTTACTGCACACTCTGCTTCAACATCCCTGCTTTGACAGCTTCTTCACTGGGGGCATTAGCTGAACATCTTCCCTATCCTGGTAGTCTCTTTTCACTTTTCCTCTCTGAGGTGCCTTTTCACGGCGGTTTTGCAGCACGCTGGAGGCTGCACTGCTGACTGTGGACCTGTGCCAGGTCCCATTTTAGCCACTTAAGTATAATTGGATCTATCAGTTCAGAGCCAAATGAAGTTTTAAATGGATTTTGATGGGGGATTGTTGGCATTAATGTATAGATAAAGGCTGTAAAAGAAGAGAAGGTGCAAAGGAACAGCTGGGGGGAGCAGAACATGCTTTGATCCGGCAGTAAGCATTGGAATTACCCCTTGACATTTGTGTGTGAAAGAGGCTGAGCTGGGGAGTTCAAATGGCTGCCTAGAGGTGGGAATTCACCCCTTGCAGGAATTCACCACTTTGCTGTTTGAACCTCCAGGCTGGCTGTCATGTCATTCCCTTCCCCTCCCTTGAGAATATTGGACTGTCTGAATATTGTATTTTTAAGCACTGGTCCCACAGATTATTGCCATAAACATGCAGTATCTTTCTCAAAAAAAAAACCCCAAACCCTAGACACCTATGCCCATGTTTTCATAGTCATCTTGGGAAATTTGGACTCCTGTGTTTGTAGTCAGCTGCTTCAACAAGGGTGTCCTGCCTGTGTGTGCTGGGAATTCCATTTAGTTGTGTGGGAATGACCAGCAGCTGGATTTTGAGTTACCTTTCATAGATGCCTTTTGGTCCAGTGGCATCTCTGTGTGGACATCTTTAACCTCCTGTTGCAGAAAGAAAACTGTCAATTTGCAGTGGACCAAAATTTTCCCCTCAGGGAGATTAGTCCTTGTTGTTGAGAGCAAAGATCCCTGACAGGGAAATCACAGCCTAGAGGTGGTCTTCTGCCTCCCATGTTTTTTGAAAATAATTTTCACTTACTTACATTGTATTCAGGGAATTCAGGTTTTGAAATAATGGCCTCCTCAAATTTCACGTTCAGTGACAGAGTTGCTGTTTTAATACTTAAAGCTCTGCAGGCTAAAGGCTGAGGGTTTAGTTTTTTGTGTCCTTTAACATTTTAGATGAACCTGGATGTTATGTGAGGCTTTGCATTTATGAGAAGACAGAATTAAATGGCCTTTGGCAACCTAGAATTATCATTTTAAATGAACTGTGTTCATTTAAATGAACAGAGTTACTGTTCCAGAATTACTGTCCCAGGATTTACTTCTCCTGTGAGTGAAAAGCCAAATATTAAATTAATGGAGAAGTTACTGTGTATGCACACCTTAATTTTTAAAAATAAACATATAATAAATAGTATACATATATATGCAGCTGGTACTGTTTACTTGCATTCTTTTGTTTGGTTTGTTTGTACTCTGAATTTTGCCAGCACTGATGGTGATTAAATTCTTAATTGATAAATTAGGGGGACAGGGAGGGAAGTGACCTGCCTGAGGCCAATCTTTTTAGATTTATTCATCTCTATCCACCTTCATTTTCAACCTTTATTCATAATTTCTAGAGTTATCATGGCCAAATAGACGTATCAGTTGCATATTTAGCAACAGCAGAGACAGAAATAGTATTTCCAGTAGGACTTCCAGTAGCTGCTGGATAAGGGGTTAACTCCTTGCAACATGTTTGGAACAACAATAGGTGGCAGCAATCAAATGATGTTCAGGACATTCAGCTTGAATAACTAAATTAAATTGAGTGCACTGATTTGTATTGGGGCTTTACATATTTTGGTAGCAAATAGTGTGGTTATGCAGAAGATAAAAGGGAAATGAATAAGTGTTTCTCAGGTTTGTGATGTCAAGTTGTTGTCAGGAAAGGAATAAATATATTTAAAAGTAGGGTCTTTGCAAATGAAAGGACTAGATTTTTGCAAATGTTCAGTGTCCTACAGTATTTCAAAGGAACTGGGCTGTTGTGTTGGCTGCTGCTGGCAGAAAATTCCTAGATTTGTGTCCCAGATTCCATACAGTCACTAAGCAATGTAGTTCTTTCTGTGCATTTTCAGACCAGGTGGACAGGCCTTTTTATCGGTTCTGTTCTCAGTTTAATTCAGTTGGCAACACGGCAATTAAAGGTTGCAACAATTTGCAGTGGTTTTTTTTATCTGGGCGTTCAGAATGTTTTCATTAAGTCGCTTTCCTTGGAATTTCGAATTACAGTTCTGCATGTTTAATCTGCTAATAAAACAGAATGGCTTGGCTTTTGTTTCCAGCCTGACCTATTTTTTTTTTCCATCTGTGTGAATGTCCCACATGTTTTAAATAATACAAGCTGATGAGGAGATACAAGTAAAATAGGACTGTATTTGCATAGGGAGGCTTTATAATGTGAATTAGGAAAGCACAACTCTGATAATTTTTCATGAGTCCCGAGTCCTTGCTGAGTGAATGTGTTTATTTTTGGATAGCATGACGATAAATTCGGAATTTTGTAATTCCAGTTCCAAGCAATCTGAGCAGGGCTTATCCAGCTCGGAGCTCTCATTACCTAACGTATCTAGAATGTCTAGTGTAAACATGTACACTGATTTGTTGGTTACTTATCAGGCCTTAGGAGCTGAGATCACAACATGCAAATATTTGTGCTTTCTGGGAAGTACAAGTAGTTATTATTTTGGGTCCTTTTAAAAACTGTCACTCACTTGATAACACGGGGCATCTCGCTCTGCAGTGAAACCCTCTGTCCCTGCCCATGGGAGAGGTGTTTGCAGGAGGCACAGGGCAGGATTCAGCTCCCCTGAGCTGTAACCTGACAGTTGGGGTGAGCTGTGCTCCCTCTGGGTTCAGGGAATGGCTCCTGGCCCTGCTTCCCAGTGCTGCTGTCACCTCCACCTCTGACCTTCCACTGCAGCGTTTGGTACCCTCCTGGGGGTTGGTCTGACTCACCAATCCAGCAGGGAGATATATATAGATATTACACACATCTATCTCTTAGAATGGTTTGGGTTGGAGGGAATGTTAAAAAACATCCAGTCCCACCCCCTGCCATGGCCAGGGACACCTTCCACCAGCCCAGGTTGCTCCAAGCCCCGTCCAACCTGGCCTTGGACACTTCCAGGGATCCAGGGGCAGCCACAGCTTCTCTGGGCAACCTGTGCCAGGGCCTCCCCACCCTTACAGGGAACAATTTCTTCCCAATATCCCATCTAACCCAGCCTTCTGTCAGTGTGAAGACATTCCTCCTTGTCCTGGCACTCCAGGCCCTTGGAAATAGTCTCTCTCCATCTTTCTTCTTGTCCCCTTCAGGCTCTAAAAGGCCACAATCAGGTCACCCCGAAGCTTCTCCTCTCCAGGCTGAACAATCCCAGCCTTTCCTCCCAGCAGAGCTGCTCCAGCCCTCTGATCATCTCGTGGCCCTCCTTTGGGAGGTTGTTATTTCTTGGTCAAGGAGTAGGATTTGCTCGTGGAGTGGTGTGACAAGGCAGCGAGGAGAAGGTGGGACAAAACCTCTGGGAAGCAGAGGAGTGTCTAAGGAGGAGCAGCTGCTGCTGAAACAATGTCAGCCTTCAAAGCAGGCAGAGCTCTTGCGTGTTCTCTGCCTTCTGCTGCTTGGGCACAGCCTCTCTTGGGGAGCACTTCTAAAAATAGAGGCTGCTGGAGCTGGAATTGCACGTCAGGGAGAAAAGTCAAAGTAGGATGTGTGTGTACTCAAGTGTGTGTTTGACAGTGTTTTTAGGTGTTTCTTTAGAGTGCTTGTAATGGACTTGTTCTGCAACTATTAGTTAGAGCACCTTGAAACCCTCTCAAAAGTCAAATAGGTACCACAGTGATCCCAGTGACCCTCTTTGTCTGGGAGGTGTGAGGGTTAAACCCTATGCCTGCGAGCAGGAGAGGTTTGAAAAGGAGAGTGAAACAGAATATGTATTAGATAAAGGGCTACTTTGCATTTGAGTGTTGTCTGTGGAGGCTGCCTGCCTTTGGTGGAGAGCTGAAACTGGGATTTGACAGATCTCAGGGTACAACTGAAGGAAAAAAGCAAGACTTGGAGGGAGTGGGGCAGGGGAAGCCACGTTACATCCTCTGCCCAGACCGGCGTGGCAGCTCTTAAAAAAAACCCATGCAGGGGTGGGTGAGTCTCATGCCATCACAGCATCACTTTTTAGTGCCTGGCAACGTGTCAGAAGCATTTCTTCCATCAGCCCCTGGTCCTGGTGCTGCCCCACCTCCAGCAAGGCAGCTGGCTCAGCACAGCTCTCTGTGGGGCCACAGGAACGTGGTGCCCCCCCCCCAAAACGGCAGGGGAGTTATTTTTAGCAGGATCAGTGGTGTGATCCTGGGTTCCCCATGTGGCCTGCAGGCTGGCTGGCACACTGTGCTCTTTCAGCAGGGGCAGGAGAGCAGCACAGGGGCTGTGCAAGTTGGTTGAACCGTCTGAGCGAGGCGATGCTCGTGATTCTGTGGTTTGAATTCTAAGCTTAGGTTTCCTGTGCAGTCCCAGGAGAGACTCAGAGCACCTGCACAGTAAACTGGCAGCAGATTGTGCTGATTTAGCCAAACTGGTTTAAAGAAACAAAAAAAAAAAGTTATTTCTGACATGTAAGGCAGTGCTGCTTTTGTGTGTTGACATGTTTAAGTCCACCTGATCTGGCTGTTTGTAGTTAATTTAACCTGGACATGCTTCTCTTCCTGTCATGCAGCCTGTGCTGGTTTGGCAAAGAACTTCAATACCCGGGGACTTGATCACAGATCTTTATTTAATGGTTGTTTTGTGTCATTCCAGTACTGTATCTCAAAACAGAGAATGGGACCACAGATATATTGGATCAGCTAAACACAAGCCCATGTGCCTATGCACTCATTGGGGTTTTTCTTCTAGATAATAAAGGTGATGGTATTTGAGCACAGGACATACTTGGAACAGAACAAACAAATGCTCTGAAATTTGTTTATCTCAACAATAAACACAGATACCTCTCAGTTTTTCCCAGTCTTTGGTTCTCTCTGTTTAGATGGAAAAATCTTTTGCAAAGCTGCTCTTTGCCATGAGACCAAAAGGGGAGAGGAAAAAAAAGTTCCCTGCCAAAAAAATGTGACCAAACTGAGCAATTCTGAAACTTCTTTATTTGTATCTTGTGTGTTTAATGTGTTCTGTGTTGTAGGAAGCTTGGATGTGCACTGAATTCAGTAAGTCCAGTGAGGGCTTTATTTTCAGCCTTGAATTCGTAGATCCTGAATCTAAGATGCTTTTGATTTTGGGAAACAGTGATAATGTACGTGTCACTTCTGCCTTGGAGTAAAATCCTTCATCTGGCGATTTTCACTTGTTTTTTTGGGGTGGGGAGGTGGTGGAAACGTGTTTGGAAAAGCTCTCCCACCTTTCCTGTTCCCACACCTGCTCAGCAAACCTGGGAGAGAAGTGTGCAGGGGTGACTTGGGCTTTACAGCCTTTGTTTTGATGTGAAATCTGCCACTCCAACTATGGCTTTTCTAGGGTTGAAAACCTTTGAAAAGCCAGGTGCAGGTCTGCAAGTTGTCTTAACACTTAATTGCTTGCTTTGGGATTTATTTATTTTTGAGTTGGTGCTGCAATCAAATAAGCAGACAGAAGTCTTCACTGGAACACAATCTTTAAATGTATTCTCCCAGCTTAGGCAGTGCCTCTAGACTGGATGGGGGGTTTGTGGATTTCTAGAGGGATTTTTAATAATTGCTGGCCCCTCACATCACTGTAATTGAGACCATTCTTTATAAAGATTATCTTTACCTCCCAAGGATACGCCTGCAAACTTCCAAGTCCTTTCTGCAGTCCACATCTGGATTAGAGCAGGAAGAAAAAAAACGTTAATTTTAAACTTAATGAGGTTTGGGCTGCATTGAGTCAAGCCTAAAATTTGCATTGAGCTTGCTGTCAGCTTTCTGCACTTGGCATCATGACTGCCAAGAATGCATGGCCTGCTCTTGTATTAAAAAACCCTCAGGGATAACCCTCAGACACCTTCTGCAGAAAGCAAGTTGTGCTCCTTTCCCTGTGCCATCAGGTGAGATGGTGTAGAAGGTAAAGATTTTTATTTGGCACAGTTCTCAGCCTGGAAGGTCTCAGTTGGGTCAGCTCACTGATGTGGCTGAAAACTAACATTAGGGAGGGAAAAAACAATCTGACAAGGTTTGTGTTGGTTTGGTCTGTGTGGGGTCCAGAGCTGAGCAAACCTGAGAGAGGTGGGAATACCCAGAGATGGGAATCCCCTCTCTGCTGAGGAATGTGCAGTCGGGTCAGTGGGAGCTGCCTGTGATCCAGGCATGTTTTCCCTGTCCCCTCTCTCGTGGATCTTTGTTCCTTACCAGATTAAAGCCTGGGTCAGTTCCTTAATCCTCTTGCCTGCGTGGCAACTGCAATGAGGTTGGGAGGTGGAGGGGGAGAAAAGACAACATTGGCAGTGGCTTGTGTTGTCAGAAACTGAGAGCAGTGACCTTTTCCTTCTGTAATTTCTGTAATAATATTCCATGCAGTATTAACATATGCTGTTAATACTGCAGCTGGGTGGTGGTTTGGATTTACCTGTGCTGCTTGGAAGCCTGAGTTTATTCTTAGTTGCCTGGCTGTTCCTTAGGGTTTGATTTCCCTGCTACACCCACCTTTCCAGAGATACTCAAAGCATTGTAATTGTTCTTTAGGAAAGAGAAAGCCCTGATAAACTTCTGTCCAGTGACTAGTGTAGTTCTCACCTCATTTCAAGGCAGAATCTGGCTTTGTAACCCAGTATTTCAGAAGTTACTGATAATTATAAAATCATAGAATCCCAGAAAGGATCTTAAAAATCATGTACTTCTAACCCCCCAGCCATGGGCAGGGACACCTCCCACTAGCCCAGGTTGCTCCAAGCCCTGGCTTTGGACACTTCCAGGGATGGAGCAGCCACAGCTTCTCTGGGCAACCTGTGCCAGGGCCTCCCCACCCTCACAGGGAACAATTCCTTCCCAATATCCCATCTAACCCTGCCCTCTGGCAGGGGGAAGCCATTCCCCTTGTCCTGGCACTCCAGACCCTTGTGAAAACTCTCTCTCCATGTTTCTTGCAGGCTCCCTTCAGGTCCCGGGAGGCCACAATCAGGTCACCCCAAAGCTTCTCCTCTCCAGGCTGAACAATCCCAGCTCTCCCAGCCTTTCCTCTGATCAGCTTGGTGGCCCCTCTGGATTTAAAACACTATTTATCAGCTCATTAGCAGTTGTTAAGGTGGTGACTGTGTTTGGACGGCAGCGATCAGGGTTTGCTGTCAGGGTGATCCTGGGGAGTTCAGTGGGGATTATGTTTCAGGAAGCATCATGTGGGTCGCTGTTTTCCCGTTCCCTTGCTATCCAACAGGGTAGACAGGCAGTCTCACCGTCCCAAGGCTCATTCAGTTTAGGAAATGGAATAGTCTGGGTGAGAAATGAAGGTGTGATTGGTCTCCTTTATTGGCACAGTTGATGAAGCCCCCGTGTTACAGAAATGGACTTGGTTGCTGCAAATTACTTAAAGTGTAAAGAACATATTGCCTTATTTAAAGGGATTAGAGCTATCTTTTCACTTGATTTATTCAGAAGAACAGGGGACATGCAAACAAGGCTTTCTAGAGCACCAGTAACGTCCAGTTCTATTCCCAAAGTCATGCTTTAAAAATACAGCTGTACTGAAATGTGGCCGAGTGGTGCAACTCTGGAAAGACAGGTATGAGAGGATAAGTGTATCCCTCTGCATAAAGAAGGATTTATTGGTCTCCTCTCGTTGGATTTATACTTTAGGGAGAGCAGGGAAAATGCCTATGGAAATTTAGGAAAGTAAATTTTACTCAATGAACTATGTGCAGACAGCAAGTGGTTTAAGTGTCTTGCAGACTGTTAAGTGCAGAGCAGGGAAATGGTGGATGAGTTTATAAAGCTTAAAAGAAATAGATTTGCTGGGTGTTTGCATATTCTTTTCTCTCTGGCACAGTAGGAACTGTATTTTGGAACACTGATGAGAAATGCTTTCATGTAGTGTGAATTAAGGCATGCTGGTTGCAAGAGTGAGCCTTGAAACCAGAACTCACATTTTCTAATGTATATTATGCTCAAAGCCAACTTAGAAGCAGCAAAAAAACCACTAACTTGGAAAGGATCACTTGTTTTCAAGTGGCTGAATTTGTGCCCAACTCCATTGAAAAGATGGGTCATTTTCCCTAAGTAAGAGCTTAATTTTCCACTCTGACGAAAATGCCACGTGATTCTCACAGAAACAAGGAAATTTGCCTCAAATTTGGGATTTGTCTGCAAAGGATCATAAAAGGGTTGGGGTTGGAAGGGACTTTAAAGGTCATCTAGTTCCAGTGCCCTGCCATGGGCAGGGGCACCTCCCACTAGCCCAGCTTGCTCCAAGCCCCGTCCAGCCTGGCCTTGGACACTTACTGGAAGAATTAAGTAGTGACTAAATTGAAATTCCTGGTCCTAGGGTGTCCTTTCCTGTATTTGTATTTCAGCTCGTGTCATTTAGTAAGTCCATCCTGACTTAAACTTCAGAAATACAAATTTCTGGTAACTCTTTAATATTTTGTATGTCAGCATTCCTTTTCATTTGCAGGCCATCATCTCTTTATGGTGTGCAGTGGAGTCTTAAACTTCTGAAAGTGTATCACGTGTGAGTGAGAGGGAAAACTTGTCTTCTTCTGGGTATGAAAATTGACTTTTCTTCACCTTTGTGTTGTTAGCACTTTGTGGGGTGCTGGTCCCTTTTGCAGGCACTCATAAGGCATCACATCATAGATACCTTTAGATGTCAGTGTAAGTCTGTTTGCCTCCTGCCTGTGCTGCAGGCTCCTGGCACCATCAGCATCTGCACACTTGGGAAGAGGTAAACTAAGCACTGGCATATCTGTGGTGCTGTCAGAGTGCCTCCAGGAAGGCATTCTAGTCTCAGTTCGTGTCCTGCTTAAAATACCAGGGAAGGTCACAACTATGGCAGCTTCCTAAACTCCCAACTCCTCGAAGTTTTTGCCCCTTGGTTCTTTAGTATGTGGGATTTGTTTTTTTCCCAGCTTTCCCCTGTCTGGTGCCGTGTTTGCTGCCTCAGCTGCCGGAACACCATCAGCTGTTTGGAAAACAAATGTAACACGTCGGTCCTTTGGCTTTTTTAAGCGCTTAGGAGGTGGTAAAATGCCGTAGCAATCCCGTGGGGAAGAAGTCTGTGAGCAGCTTCAGCTGGGGGTTTGTTAGGGAAAATGGCTTTTGTGTCCTGTAGGTGCTCAGGAACGTGAGGTAGCCTCGGTTTTGGGACCAATCTAAGTGGGATTTTCTGGTGGTTTGCTGGCCTGAACTGGGCTTTATATCCATGCTGTTTTTAAGGGGTTTGGCTTTGTGTTTTTTAAGCCTTTGTAAGTGTTCTGGCTGTGAAACTGTGCTGCTGGTCTGTGTGTGTTTGTAGGCATTGAGAGACACTGATATTTGGCTTATTTTTGTTCCTTTCTGTCATGTTGCCTTTAGCTATAAGTCTTACCTCCCCACTTTTGTGTCATCCCAGCAGTACTTGAATTTTACTGTAAAGTCAAATGTCAAGGTACTGGGTATTAATAACAGTGGGGGGGGGTTAAGGTTCAATTTTCAGTGAGTACCTGTATATATTTTTTTAATGGAATTTGCAAGGCAGATAAATCTGGCATTTTATGACATCAGTATTTTTGCTTTGTTGTTTTGTGGGGTTTTTTTTTTGGTCTTTGTCAGATTTAGCTTTTAGAGTCTATACTCACCACTGATAAAGGCATAAACAATTTCCCAAGGAATGGTTTCTTGTAGCAGGAGGAGGGGAGAGTTTGGCTTTTGAATACAGCATTTGGTATGATGTACTAATAGCAAGGATTTTTTTTCCTTTTTTTTTTTTTTTTATCCCATCTGGTATTTTTTTCCAGCCTCTGGTAGGTTGCAGCCAGTCTGTCAATAACTTTGAAGGAACCATTATTTTTTTTTCCCCCCCCACTGTGTCACATTTTGAGCAGTAGTGTTTGCTAGCAGAGGCTTACCTTCTTACAAGTTAAAAAAAAAAAAAAATGACTGGAGAATGAGGTTTTTAAGTTGCATACTTTGACTGCACTGTCTAATTTAGAAAAATTGGATAAATTATGGCAGAGAGGGGCCATTTGCATTCAGGTACACTCTTGTTTCATTTATCTGTGCTTTCAGAACACGTGCTCTGCATGTCTAAATCCTTTGGAAAGTTGTGAGGTGAGAGACAGGATGCAAAAGGAAAGAATGTGGGATAAAACAAAAGAAAAACCAGATGAGACCTCCAGAACACGTGATCCAGTTGAAGCCACATATTACAAATGCACAGCTTTAAATTACAAATTACAGCTTTAATTTTATTTTATTTTTTTAACCATTTCACGCTCCCTTCTGGTGGTGATTATATTTTAGGTATATCTGAATACCAGGCAAGGAAGCTGCTTTAAAAAACAAGCAAAAAATATTTGTGTTATTCTCCAGAAGCATTTCCCCCTATATGATGCTGTCACTGTTTGTTGTCAGAGTCCCTGAGGTATTTTCCTCTCTCCTTCTCCCACCTTGGAATGACCTGACTCTTCAGGTTTGCTGATTTGCTTTCCAAATATTAATTTTCCCCTTGTTACAGAACTGCAGCACTGGGAAGTGCTGCTTTTGGTTTTGCCCCTTTTATTAAGAGCAACGTGAACAGCAGGTGAGATACCAAAGGAGGGGAGAAAAATGCCATTATGGGAACTTTCTGTGGGCTTTGTGTCTGCATAATACCCAATACCAGCCAAGGAAAGAAAAACTGCTTTCGGGAGAGGTCATTGCATAACCCAGAACTAGAAATGAAATAGATTCAGATTACACTGAGAAAAGTTATGGTACTTCCCCTTTGGGGTGTTTTAGATCACTAAAAGAAGTCATGATATGAGAGAGAAATGAGGTAGTTTATCTCTGTTCACCACGTTCTGTGTTGGCCTTCCTTTGTCACCAAAGCACGTATTTTAGCAGAAAATAAGGAAGGAAAAAGAAGAACATGGTTTCAGTAAGAGAAACTTATTGCCCTGGCGTGTCAGAGGCGGATTTTGCAAAATGTTACAGAGAATTAACCAAAAGGCTCCTTTGCTTTCATAGCTGGGGAGTGCTGCACAGTGCATCATTAAAGTTTTACCTGGTAGGACAAACTGCAGACCTTTCTAACCAGCTCTAGATTAAATCTATTATTAATTAGGTTATTTTTACTAGAACGGTGGCTTGGTATTTCTTTTTGCCCCCGTCCTCATGAGGTGTGTGCTCTGAAAAATCACTGAAGTGTTAGACACTAAAACATCACAGGTACCAGCTGACACCAATTCACAACTGTCTCAAGGGAGAAAATAAGAGAGGGAGCCAAACCATAGACTTCTTCTTAAAATTAGGAAAGAAAGAGAAATTAATGTGGTTTTTATCAGTTTCTCAACAGAGCTTTCTGTAGGTGTGCTTGCAGTCCTCAATCCTGCACTGGGGCCTGTCCCCTCCTGCAGCGAAAGGGGAGAGATGAAACTTTCTTCTGAGAGCATTTGGTTTTATTTAGAATGTGTTTCACAACTGTGACGTTCACAGACGGGGTTTACTTGTGTGCCACCCTCCCACTCACCCACCCTGCAAGTGAATGTGTGCACTCACAATTTCAAGAAAAACAGAGAAAGTGCATGGAAGTAGGTGGAGCTTTATTTTATCCGGCTGAGGATAAACGTGGCTTCACTGAAAACAAAGAAAATTAACTTTTAGGTAGTAGAAAAACCACACACTGCTCGAGTTTGCTGCTTTGCATGATAGCACGTGGTTTCTGGGTGTAGAATAATGTATTTTCATCAGAAAACTCACTGATGATTGATGATATGGGAATGCTTGGAGAGGAAGAGTGACAGGGACTAGTCCAAACACAGATATTGTGATGTGTGCATGAACAGAAAAATCTGTCCTTGAATGAACATATTGCTTGTTTTTTCTACTACGTGATGTTTAACTTCAAAACGTTAATAAACTACAGCCTCTTGGTCTGATCACATCCAAGTGATTAATAGCATCTCTTGGTACTGTTAAAGCAATTTTTTTTTTTTTAATTGATGATTTAAAAACTATTTGTCCTTGTTCCCCTTTCAGCCTCCTGTAACATTTACACATGTGACAGATCTGGTATAAAAAGGGAAGTACAAGTATTTCAAATATAGATGTTAGTCTTAAACCTGCTGACTTTTTTGGTGGGGATTGTAAGTGTTGGATCATGGTGGCAGCACAGACTTTGTCGTGTACCTGTGTCCTATTTCAGTTTGTAAATACGGATATTTTCAGATTTAATACATGGAAGTACAAAATGGAATTACCATCTCAGTCCTGCGGGTTTTTTCCTACAAATTTCTCCTTTTCCACTGCTTTTCCATACTTACAGGGCAGCCAGTCTTACCCTGATCTCATCGGTTCATGTGGAGCAGGGTCATGATTTGCAGTCCCTACAAAGGTAGGGACTCTCTGTGGAGCATCCCCATGAGAACAAAAGGAACCACAGTCCCATTCCAGGCAGTGGATTTGTGCCACTTCCTCTGCAGTATGGACTCTGTTCCTGCCTGGAGACAAAAGCCTTTGTTCTGCTGAGTCACACTCCAGAACAATAGGCAGCTACAGGAAAGTTGATACACTCTGTTTCCAGTTCCAGTTTTGACTCTGAAGTTCTCCCCTGTACTTGCTTCTCCCTTTTTTGTTGGATTTGGTTTTTTTTTTTGGTTTGTTCTGGGGTGGTTTTGGGTTTTTTTTGCAATATGATTTAGCACACGCACTCCTGCGTGTATTTTCTGAGCTCTGTTGCTGTGGTTCTCCCTCTCAGTTGCAGCAATCCCAGTGACTGTCACACGTCTGCAGGTTTTGTCTCCCTCACCTAAAGCAGTGCCAGGAAAGAGGGAAGTGGAAGACAAGGATCAGCTTTCATGAGCCCAAAGCTCATCATCTCCCAGGGTGATGACTAATAACAAATTGTTATTTTTGAGGTGCCTTAACTCCCTGTTTGGTTGCTTTGAAATGCAGCTGATGACTCCTTGGAAAACATCTTTGAGGGCTGCAGGTTTGCAGCTAGGAGGGCATTAGGGTGATAACAGGATATGATCCATGAAAAAGGCTCTATAACATGCATGTTACCGTGTGCCTGGAGCCAGCATGAGGAAATACCATTTCAATCTTTCCTTACGCTGCTAAAAATTGATTGTGGTGTTGCCTGGCATTGAAGCCAGTGACAATTACAGCAGATTAGTAAAGGGTGTAAGTGTGGTATTAAATCAAAAGGGCTGGAGATGAGAGCAGGGGAAGAGGAAGGGCCCTGTGGGTGTCATCTCCAGCTAACAGTGGGGTGGGAGAACCTGCCATCTGTTAGAGGCTGCCGAGTCCAAACTCTGGCTCGGGAGAGCACAGTGCTGAGTGGTGCTCCCAGCAGGATCACAGGCTTATGTGAAATTCGTGTGCTGCTGGGATCAGTGAAATCCTTCCAGAGCCACGGGGGCTGCGGGCGGTGTGGAGAAAGCTCCTGCTGAATCCCTGGAAACGGGGAGGGAAACCCATCGGGAAATAAACCCCTGGATTAAGGGTTACACTCAGATGCTTAATCCAATGTCTGCTTGAAGCAGAGCAGGTTGCAAATTATTCCCAGGGGAGATTTTAATGGGGTCTTGAGGGCTTTATCACTTTCTTTTTGCAACTTCTGGCAGCTCACCTTCTTTTGTTACAATCGCTGCTTGCAGCTTCGGAATATTACATGTTTAGCTCTAGGAAAATCTATACTTGGAGTGTTTTTCCCCCCATTAACATTATTAGTGGGGTTTAATAAGAATTACTGCTCATGATACTGATGGGCTAAGCTGATTGAAGCTCTTTGAATCAAAACACAAGGGCTATTTTGGACCGCAATAAAGCAGCAAGATGTGCGTTGCTGTGGGAAGGTATTTTGAGCCTCTTCTTATCTCTTTGTCACTTCTTCACGCTTTGTAGCATGTCCTCCAGTGAAAAAAAATGCACTGAGAGGTTTGAGACGTGTTCAGCTGCAATTCAGGTGTTTGTTTTACACAGAAATTAATTTTAAATTGAGTTGCCTTTAATTGCACGGGTAATGTTTGAGAGGAAGTTGGTAGGAGACAACACTGACTAACTATGATCTCCTGGTTTTAGGTAATTATCTTGTGAGAACTTTGGTAAATGAAAAAAAAAATTACAAAATTCAGGAACTATCCATGTAAAAAAAAAAAAAAAAGTCCCAACAGCAAGAAAAAGAGGAAATAAAATATGGAATCCCTGAACTTGGGAATAGGAGGAAGAAGTGAGAAGCAGTCAGCAGAAAAAATGCTGGTTATTAAAATTGATGGAAAACTTGAGCATTTGAAAAAACCCAGAAGGGTTTACAGGAATATGCATCAATGCCTGCCTTCCCAGAACCGTGGTGGGGCTGGGGTAAGAGAATCCTGGAAAAGCATATAGAAAAATGCAGCTTAGTTTTAAAACGGTGCTGTCACAACTTGGTCACCAGCAAAGCCAGAGGATCCCGGATCCAGCGGCCTGTCCAACTCCTCCTGCCCAGAGCTGCTAACAGAATTTCCATTGGCTCTTTTCTCATGGCTGGATTTTGCCTCAGCCTTCACCTATAATGAGTAAAAAAGGATGTGATTGCCTTTATCCAAGAAAGCCAAAAAAAATGAAGGAATTCAGTTTTGCAGAGCTACTGGGGATAAATAAATCCAGCCGAAGGTGAGGATGAAAAATATAAGAGCATAAATAAATCCAGCTGAAGGTGAGGATGAAAAAGATGCTGATTTTTTTTTTTAATTTTTTTTTTTTTTTCTAGAAAACAAGTAGCTAAATTATAGTCCAGAGGCTGTGTCCTCCAAAACCTGAGCATGGCCTGTGTCACATCCTGCCTGTGGAGGCACAGCTGTATTTCAGTCAGTTGGAAGGAAAAGGTGGTGGATGCCTGTGTAAAAAAGGGTTTAGCACAGGGGAAGAGGATGCCTGCATTAGTCTTGCAGAAGAAAAAGATAATTACTATCAACCAGCTTTATTTTTTTTCCCCCCCCCAAACTGTTACTTGATTAACATAATCAAGTTACAGTCGGAGCAATTGCTCTCAATTAGTCCTTAGTTTGCCAATTACAGCTTCTATTTCAGACTTGATAAAGGCAGGCAAGGTTAGTGAGCATCAAAGGATGTCTGTTTTGTCTGTGCAGTATCTGCTGAACTAATAGAGGCTATGACTTCTCTCAACAGCTTATACCCTTAAATGATCAAAGGCACAGCGACACAGTTATTTAAGATACCTTCATGTCTGAGAAGATTTAGCACTTTTATTTCTTGGCACAGTTCTAAATCTTCCCTAAAAAGACACTTCAGAGTAAATAAAAAAAACTAATTTAGTAGCCCTGACAAAACTGGTACAAAAGATGACACAGCTGTGAACTGATTTGAAAAATCCCTTTGAAAAGAGAATGTACACACTGTAATTCTGAATATTTACTAGAACGAGCGAGTCCCTGCTGTCCTTTTCCATGTGAAACTCCTGATGTGTGAGCTGCTGGTGATTGGGTTTTTTTTTTTTTTGTTTTTCACGTTGGTAAGGCAAGAATTCCCCATCCACTTCACAATCTCAGCCTCTGTCCTCAGTCCCTCCTGGATTTCCAGTCCAGGGAAGATGTCTCCAGCAGGATGTCCACCTTTTTGCCTTTATGGAGTGCTGGAGCTGACTGAGCCTTCCCTGGCTCTCAGACCTATGCTGGGGACCTGTGCAGGTGTCAGTCTGGCTTTTTGGGGCCCCACTGTGGTCAGGTGTAAAGCAGAGCCTTGCAGGACTGAGCCATCCCCGTTTCCCCTGGGAATGGTTTGCTGCTGGAGCCTGTGGTTGTTGCAGCCCCTCCTTTCCAGGGTTATTTTGGTGCTGTCAGTGCTGAGCAACCAGGGCTCGATATTTGCAAAATCTTAGAATGGTTTGGGTCAGAAGGGATTTTAAAGACCATCTTGTTCCAACCCCCTGCCATGGGCAGGGACACCTTCCACTGGAAGGGAGCCATAGCTTTCCATAGCTGGAAAGTTTAATCAGCTTTTGGTGTCAAAGCGCTGGTTCATGTTTCTGTCTGTGTGCTGAACGTGCTTCTCCTAAATGCCAGCTGGTAGTAAAACTACTTTCTAGATCCAGTTACTAAGGAATGTCCAGCACCAGCCTTTCCCCCTGACCGTGGGACTCCCTCTGTCTCACTCCCCCACCTGTACTTCCAGTTGGATCCCCAGCAGTGGGATTCTTTGTCTTGGCTCTTATTTGCCTTCATAACCAGAAGCCTACAGAACTTAATCAGAATTTCAAAATACCTCATTGATTGGGTTACCCCTTTCTGCAGAGGAAATGCTTATTGTTGCTCTGTAAATACTTGTTTTCCCAACACGAACCTGGAATTGGAGATCTTTCAGTCTTATGGGCCCAAAGCTAAATTCTCAAAGGCTGATGGCCTAAGACTTTTTGCTATTACAAGAGTTACTGTTTAGTGAAGTGCCTGTGCCAAGATACTGCCAGGAGCACTTATCTGCCCTCAACAGCAAACAAAAAGTGGAGGCGGAAGAGTGAAATAAAAAAAAAAAATATATATATATATTGTTCAGTCAAGATAGATTAATAGTGGTGCACACAAACCACACTTCCTTGTTGGTTATATCAGTTCTTTGTATTTTTGTATGATCTAAAAATGTCTTTCCTTGCTTGCCTTTTTTTTTTCCATTTGGGGAAATCGGAGTGAGCGTTCCCTTTCTGTGGGAACAGTTACCAAAAATGCTTCATTTTGGTGTGTAAAAATATTCATTTCAGAGCAGTGCAAGGGCTGCTTTCTGTGGCTTGACTAAGTATTAGCACTTGATGAGGATTTTTTTTTTTTTTTTTTTTTTGGAAGGTGGTGATATTTTAGGCTGCAGGGAACAGTGATCTCTAAGGAAGCATTAAATCAAGTGGCTTGCTGAGGTTTGGAGGGCCTGAAGAACTGAGCTCAGTTTTGCACAGTGGCTGCTGTTAACAAGTACCTTTAGGAAATGAAAGGTTTTGTTCTTCCCTTTTTGTGTCTTGCTGTCTGTGTCTCAAACAAAGCTGTGCACCCAGGTGTCTGCAGGATGGGTCCTGGGTGGTTTGCCAGGTGTTTCTCCTGAAATAAGAGCTGGATCTCTGAAGGGAGCTGTGCTGTTGAAGGCTGTCGTGCTGACTAACAGCTTTTACTGCTCTCAGCTTCATAATTTTCATCATTTGTTGGGGAAGTGAACTGTTGTAGCCTCCAGACTGCTGCCTTAGACTCTCAGTCCCTGCTGTACAAGGACCTTTGGTGCTTCCCATCAATGTGTGAAACAAAATGTGAGCATCACACGAGGCTGCGGTGCCTTTGTGTGTGCACGTGGGTGTTCCCAGGATTTGGCAAAGGAAACTGGAGGTGTGTTGGTGGGCAGAGTTCACTGAATAGACTTTGACTCTGTTACAGCACTTTTATCAACAGTGCAGTGGAGTCACAGACTGGTTTGGGTTGGAAGGGACCTTAAAGCCCATCTCGTCCCAACCCCCTGCCACGGGCTGGGACACCTTCCACTATCTCAGATTGCTCCAATCCCGTCCAACCTGGCCTTGGATGCTTCCAGGAGTCCACAACTTCTCTGGACAACCTGTGCCAGGGCCTCACCACCTTCACAGGGAAGGATTTCTTCCTAACATCTATTCCAAACCTGGCCTCCTTCGGTTTAAGGCCATTCCTTCTTGTCCTGTGACTACATGCCCTTGTGAAAAGCCCCTCTCCAGCCTTCATGTGAGGTACTGGAGGGATGATGTGCCTGTGGCTCATCCTGGAGTGTCCTGAGATGCTACAAGAAGCAAGGAAAATGCCAGCTGATTCCCAGTCATTGTGAGCCAGTGTTAACTGGTCCCCGAGTCAGAAAGGCAGTAGCAGAAGGGATGTGGACTTCTGGAAGCAGGAACCCCAGGGATCTAAGAAAATTAGGGAGATTAAATTCAGCATCTTCAGTGCAGAAGGCTGCAAAGCGGGGACACAAGGAATTAGTTTGGATTGAAAGAGTTAATTTGGACTTGTGTTGACTCCAAAATGCTCTGTATAGCTGCAGATTTCACATACAATTCTGCACTTTCTCAGGATTCTTTTTGCAGTGTAGGAGGTAAACCAGTGCTGCACAGGGGTGGTTAGGTTTAATCTGGCCAGCCCTAAATTTTAGCATTTACAAATGCATGCTAATTAATTGTTCATTACCACACTGGCTTGTGCTCCAAAACCTCTCAATGCAGAATGCTGGCTGTGAGATGCATTCATTGCAGTGCACCTGAAACATCTCCCAAAAACTAATTAATTTGTTGTAAATCTTTCACTCTGAACAAAAGACAAAACTGCCAGGTAGGAACTTCTTCACAAGGCCAGTCATTAAACTCAGTGTTAATACTGTGAATATTTTACTGGAATACTTGTAGTGGGATGGAAAATGGAAACCATCTGCTGAGATTTCATCAATAGCTCTTTTTTTTTTTTTTTTTTTAAATATAGGAACCCTGGTAATTCAGACACTTCTAATTAGACCTCATATCTCTGGTTCTATTTTTGGGAGGCATTTGGCTAGCTGAAAGTAAGTGTGCATAATTATCATGCCAGCTCACCCTTGGCACTGATTTTGATGTCAGCAGTTTCACTTACTGAGGCTACAAATCGTGAGTCATCGATTGTATTAGGATTAGAAATCTTGTGCAAGGTTTGAAGTTGTTTGCTCGATGATTTGTGACTTCCTCAGAGTGTTTTTAGAAGGATGAAGAGAATGTTGCCTGTTCTTCATGTGCACAAGCATCGCAGGGGATTAAGGTTCTGGAAGCTACACAAAAAAACCAATTCCTGGTTGTTTGTTGTTGTTTTTTTTTTTTTCCCCTGGCTTATTCTTGTTAAGCCTGGTTGATCTGCAGGAGCTTCAGGAATGCTTTAGGTTTGGGCAGTTTTTGGAGTTCTGTGTCCATGTCTGGGGTCCTCAGCACAAGAAAGATGTGGAGCTGCTGGAGCAGGTCCAGAAGAGGCCACCAAGATTACAGGGCTGGAGCACTGCTGGGAGAGCTGGGGGTGATCAGCCTGGAGATGAGAACCTCCAGGGAGACCTCAGAGCACCTTCCAGGGCCTAAAGGGGCTCCAGGAGAGCTGGAGAGGGACCTGGGACAAGGGATGGAGGGACAGGACACAGGGAATGGCTTCCCACTGCCAGAGGGCAAGGATAGGTGGGATATTGGGAAGAAATCCTTCCCTGTGAGGGTGGGGAGGTTACCAGAGAAGCTGTGGCTGCCCCATCCCTGGAAGTGTCCAAGGTTGGAGGGGGCTTGGAGCAACCTGGGCTAGTGGGATGTGTCCCTGCCCATGGCAGGGGGTGGGACTGGATAGTCTTTAAGGTCCCTTCCAGCCCAAACCATTCTGGGATTGTGAACAGGTTGACTGTGTGTGTAGGTGTGTCAGTGCAGGTTGTATCCATGTACAGCCCTCTTTAAAACATAAGGCTTACTGGGTTTTGGTGAAGTTCCCAAGGCTGGCTGGGTGCTGGGAATGCCATGATTGAGAATTGCATGTTATCATAACTGGACATTCCAGATGTTTCTATTCAGAATTGTCAATAGTGTCAATACATCTCACTAATCGTGGGATGTAGCATCCTTTCTCCTTTTTCCTTTCCTTTTAAGCTGGACAGTTACGAGGAAAAGTTTGTGGCAGCCAAATGGAAGCAAGTAAGGACTCTCACTGCCCAAGAACCCAAAAGTCTCTTCTGCAAAGTTTTCCCTCATTTTCATTTGCTTTGTGTTACTTTTCCTAATTTGTGGGGGATAACAAGGGTGAATTCTGTATGCTCTTTGATAGATTTTATTCTGCCAATCCCCAAACATGGTATGTACTTAGAAGTGATAAATTTTCAAATTTCATGTTTTGATGTTTTGATATGGGAACTAATGCTGCTTTTTTTTGTTTTGTTTGTTTGTTTGGGGGTTTTTGTTTTTGGGTTTTTGTTTGGTTTTTTGTTTGTTTGGGTTGTTTTTTGGTTTGTTTTTTTTGTTGTTGTTTGTTTGGGGTTTTTTTTGTTGTTGTTTTTTTTTTTTGCAACTGGGGCTCGGAATGTCCTTAACCCTTAAACAAGATGAGCTATTCTGGTTATGTTGTTTTGAGTTTCTCTGTTTGGGTAGATACTAAGTTGGTTATTGCTTATCACTAGGAAGTGAAGTCCTGCCTTAAAACCCACCCTATTAAAATGAGCAAAGCCTTCTGCTGGGCAGCAGAGGAACGATGAGTGGGGAATATTTTAAAGGTGAGCTCTACCCGTGGCTTTAGTTTTCACTGGGGCTTTGTTTTCCTTCTTTTAATCAAGTTGGTAA
Source organism: Pipra filicauda (assembly GCF_003945595.2). Lineage (NCBI taxonomy): Eukaryota > Metazoa > Chordata > Aves > Passeriformes > Pipridae > Pipra > Pipra filicauda. The sequence continues at coordinate 60,796 of NW_024104761.1, forward strand.
GACACAGCTGTAGGCTAAAGCAGATGTGATTTCAGCAAGCTTCAACTTAGGTAATTCTGAACAGACTGCATGAAATTTTGGAGTGGATCCAGTGTGACTGGGTAAACAATACAGCCATCAGATCCCATCATTTGAGCAGCAGCTAACCACTGCATCAGAGTTATTCAGGCAGCCTTTAAATACAGGCCTGTTTGGGCAAGTCAGGAGAACTTGCAGCTGCCTTGCAGTTCCCTCCATCCTGTGCACACACAACTTGATGTTAACTTGAAAATTGGCTGTGGTGTGCACGATCTTCCAGATGAAACGTTGCCAGCTGGCACTCGCAGTCTGACAGTGCCAAAGCTGGAGGTGTCATCTGGGAGTGCAGGCCTTAAACTGAATTTTCAGTTGTTGATAGTACCCCTGGTTGCATGCAAAGAACTGTTTAGTAAAGGCTGTGGCGTTCCAGGTAACCTGAACCACCTTCCTAATTGTCAGGTTTCCTGGTCTTGTCCACAGTCAGTTTGCAAATTGTGCCTTAGAATTCCTTTTAATTTAAGGGGGAGGAATTTCTAAGTTGATAAGGTGGTGGTTGGTTGAACTCAATGATCTTGGAGGTCTTTTCCAACCTAAATAATTCCGTGATTCTAAGTCTTCCTATTTGTGTTATTGGTTAGAATAGATGCATTAAATATTTGGCTCTTTTACCCCAATATCCTTCATGTAATGTTTGCAAGTTGTACAGTTTACAAGTTAGGGGGCAGATTGACTCTTTTCACTAATTTAAGCCCAGTGTGAGTTTTCATTGAAACCTTAAAATCACGGGTTTAGAGTAATTTCAATTTCAAGCTCTTTAAATGCTTCTCAGTACCTTTTTGTGGTTTACAACAACTAGGAGAAGGTAACCTGCTTTGGTCTGGAGAGTTGTTGAATTAAAACTCCAGGCAGGTCTCCTGGGTGTGAAAATAAGGATGGAAGGATGAAAATACTTCATTGCTGGGACCATTGAAGCCAATTAAGCAGAGAACACCCCCCCCCACACCACGCTGTGAGTGAGCAGTGGCCTCCAGATGAGTGACAGTGGCAGTTTCCGTGGCAGCTTCTCTGTCTGACAGACATCCTGGAGCTGCTGAGGCTCCTTCAGACACACCTCTGCAGGCCTGTCACACTGAAATGGTTGTTGGAGAGGACAGAGAGATCCTCCAGCATCAGGAGGCTGGTGGAGGCAAGGATTTGCCAGGATAAGGGGACACACTGTTTTTGGGGTTGTCTCTAACCTGCTCTGAGTGGTGCCACCAGCTAAAAGTTAAGCAAGAGAACAGGCAGAGAGGGCACACTTATGTTCAGCTACAGATGAGGTCCCTTGGAAATCCTAATCCCTGTAATTTCAGCCAGTGAAAGGAAGGATGGAACGCAGTTTTAAGAGGTTCTGCTGCTGCCACAGTGACTGTGTATCTTACAGAGGCACAGAGTCATAGAGTGGTTTGGGTTGGAAGAGACTTTAAAGCTCGTTCAGTCCCATCCCCTGCCATGGGTAGGGACACCTCCCACCAGCCCAGGTTGCTCCAAGCCCCGTCCAACCTGGCCTTGGACACTTCCAGGGATCCAGGGGCAGCCACAGCTTCTCTGGGCAGCCTGTGCCAGGGCCTCCCCACCCTCACAGGGAACAATTCCTTCCCCATATCTAATCTAAACCTCCTCTCTGTCACTTTGAAGCCATTCCCTGTGTCCTGTCACTCCATCCATTGTCCCCAGTCCCTCTCCAGCTCTTCTGGAGCCCCTTTAGGCACTGGAAGGTGCTCTGAGGTCTCCCTGGAGGTTCTCTTCTCCGGGCTGAACACCTCCTGCTCTCCCAGCCTGGCTCTGTAGGAGAGGTGCATCACTGGCTATTTCTCTGAATGGTTTTATAAAACTCAGCAGTTATTTTGTTTTCTTAGGAGATTTAATATCTTTGATTTGAAAGCTGGTAACTCTCTTGGTGTGTATATACATATATATTAGTGAGCTCTCTTTGTAACCTTGTTCATTAGAGGTACTTAGTTCAATTAAGAGCATGTTTCCCTTGTAGTGGAGGTGGCACTGAGGATTTTTTTTTTTTTTGGCCTTTCCCATCTCAGTGTCTCTGCTCATCCAGAGAAGGTACCACTGTGGCTGTACCACAGTCACTGAGCTGTGATTGTGCTCCCAGAGGTGGCACAAAGGAGTGCACTGAGAGGAAACTAAGAGTAGCTTCTGCTTTCTATTTACCTCCTTGCTGGAGGCCAGGATGAAGTCAGGTACTGTGTTTTGGTGGTCACTGTCCTTCACAAGTGTGGGGGCAAGAGTTTGGATAGGCTTTCTCTTGCACTGAAAAATGCAGCCTGTCAGGAGGGCTCGGTGGGGCGTTTTCCAGGGTCATTTCCAAGGGGGAAATGCAGTTGCAGGTAGGGGACTGAGACCCCCAGCAAGGTTGTGCTGGATTCCTCAGATCCCCCAGAAATGTGAAGTCTGTGAGACAGAGGGACAAAATGAGCCCTGACCCAGTGACCAGCTGAGGCTCCCCTGGGAGGTCGTTCAACCCAGCAGAGCCTGATGCTGGAATCCCCATCCAGGACCTTTCCCAAATCCTCCCACCTGACAACACACACACAGAAAAATCCCTTTCCAGTCAGGCTTTCAGGAAGCTTGGGACAGCAGGATCACCCCTTCACTGTGCCCAGGGCCAGGCTCTGCCCAACTGAGCAGAGCCCCAGGTTTTGGGGTGCAGATAACCCCAGTTCTGTCCGTGGGCTGAGCAGAGCCCCAGGTTTTGGGGGTGCAGATAACCCCAGTTCTGTCTGTGGGCTGAGCAGAGCCCCAGGTTTTGGGGTGCAGATAACCCCAATCCTGTCCATGGGCTGAGCAGAGTCCCAGGTTTTGGGGTGCAGATAACCCCAGTCCTGTCCGTGGGCTGAGCAGAGTCCCAAGTTTTGGGGGTGCAGATAACCCCAGTCCTGTCTGTGGGCTGATGACACAGCCTGCCTGTCACATTGACAGGCTCTGGAGGAAACGTGCTGGGGGTGAGGCTGACGTCTTTACTTCCTTTCCTCACTTAACAAACTGGATTTATTTTAAACGGGGGTTTAGGGTGGTTAAACAGCTACGTCTGCACTTCTCTGTTTTCAGGAGTTGCTGATTTTTTTCAAAATTGTAGAATTTCTTATTTAACATGAACAGTGGGCTTTAAATCCACTGCAGGGACCGTGGAAATTGGCTAAATGCATCACAACTTAACCACAAAGCAGTCAGGCTGTTTCAGTCTCCTTTGTGCTAACTGAAGTGAGAGAAAATAATTATTTAAACTACAGTAGAGTCATTATTTTCATTTTCTTGTTCTGAGACAGAGATATACGTTTTGGGGAGTGATTTGCATAATTTTGGGGTGTTAGTTTCACTTAGTTACGGTGGAGGAAGTTTGTAGTCCATGGGAATCCCAGGCTTGAGTGAAGGGTGGGAATTGTCTGGTTACAGAGCTGTGTGAGGCTTAAATCTGTCGTGCAGAAAAAGACATGGGACGTCGTAAACTTCAACTTGGATTATTATTACAGTCCACTAAGCTGAAGACTCAGCAGTAATGAACTCATAATGTGTGTTTTTGGTTTGTTAAAAATGTATGTGACTTTTTGAACTTTTAAATAACACGCACACATGCTGGACGAGTCTTTGCTGTAATATCACAATCTGGCCTCATTGAGCTATTTATTGTTTGTCTGGCTGTGAATATGCTCTTTATGTGTGTTATAGTTCTTTCATGTTAATTTTAAAGGAGCTCCCACTCAGAAGCTCATGAAGTACAGACAACAACGGATTAAAAGAATGACTGTCTGTCCCGAGCACTGCAGTGCTGCCTTCCAGAAAAACTGAAAGTAATTATACATACAGCTCTTGTGGAATGAAAATTGGCCACTTGGTATTTAATAAACAGAGATTTGCTTATCACATAAAAAGCAGGAGACTGCTCATTTCAGAGCAGTACTGAGTGTTTTCATTTATAAGTTGCCCAAGATCTGGAATTAGATTTTTTTTCGTACGGTTTTTGTCTGGGCTGTGAAATGTGCTGTTAAAATGTTCATTAGTGCTCCTTTCCCGGAGCCCCATTGGATAAACATGAGCAAATGTTTAGTTTTGTCTGTTTTTACAAATGACTTTGATCATCTCACCATTCCTGCAGTTTTCCACTGAGCTAACTTTGTACCAGTCAAGTTTCTGTCTAATTGCAGACGTTCTTTTCAAGGAAACAGGCAGGAGCATCTTTTGTCTGTTGATTGTGTGGAGAATTGGAGGGAGACTCCTGAAAAAAAAGTGCATTCTCGGGCTGGGTAGATTTATTATTATTTATTATACAAATCCAGCCAAGTTTTTGGCAGACCTGGCGCCTGCCCTGCCAGGTGTGACATGGGCTGAAATTGGAAGTAGAAGAGCCACTTGGCCACCTCCACCCTGGCAAATCCACAAAGAATTAAAAGTGATGGGAAGCAAGCTGGAGCCACTTAAATGCTGAGAGACCGTAGTCAGACATGGTTATTTTTCAGTTCTGTTCCCATTTTACACACCAGAATTTGTCAGCGGGACAGAGAGATTTGGTATGTTCTTAAATATGATGTCACCAAACCCCATGTGAATAAATACGGATTTCACTGCCAGGCTTTGGGGGGAGACTGATGAATGGAAAATGAAATGGCTGGCTGAGGAACAGGCCATCCTTACTCATTCCAAACAAGTAGAATTACTGCATTTTCTCAGTAAATCTTAATTGTTTGATCCTTGTTATGCGCCTCTTGCCCTGTCATCTGATGAATGCAGTGAATTAAATATAGTACATTCATTTAAACCACCCACAAATAGTCTTTCCTCTCTATCTCATCCCAGCCAGCTTTAAAAATAAGTGCTATGTGCTTTTATTTACCACATCCTGCACCGCATGACACTTCCAAGGATGGAACCGAGGAGAGTACATAGCAGTGCTGTTCCATGATTGGAAATTAGATTACAGATTAGAAAGCCCAGAGGGACCACTATGACCAGATAAAACAGTCCCCTGCAGGCCATAAGACTGTTTTAATTGGGGCCAATCTAGAAAGAAACATCCAATCTTGGCATAAACACTTCCAGTGATGGATGATCCGAACGATGCTTGGTATGTTTTGGTGGGGTTTGCTCTGGCTTGGGATTTTTCAGCTTTTGGGAAGGGCAAGAGGTCTTCCATTCTTTTCCTTTGATTGATTTACTTCTCCCTTTAAGCCCTGCCTTGAAGTGAGCCTGGATTTAGCCAGCCATTAGATCTTACTAGACTTGGGTCTGCCAAAGTGACAAGTCCTCTATCGAGTGTTTGTTTCCCATACTCAGGCAATCCCTGTGGGATTCAGTTCTTCCTTGGCCTTGTCTGTGTGGGCTGGATGGAGCACAGCCCACGAGCTTTTCCTTTGCAGACGTGGTTTTCAATCCTGTGTCTTCATGTGCTCCTGAATGGGGGTCCTTGCGTGTGCTACCCCTGCATTCCTTTCACTGAACAAACCCCGATTCAGGGCATATAAAGGCATACTTTATATGGCTGCATTTCTTCTCACAGCATCCTGCACACTCCTAATGTCTTTTTTTTTTTCGGGGGGGGGGGGAAGACCAAACACAGAAGCAAGTTGGCAGTGGGGACATTTGTTCATAGCCAGGTGGCATTTGAAGAAATTGAGGGGAGACTGTGCCTGAAAAAAAAAAAAACCAACAAAAAACCACTTCAGAGGTGTCTGTGTCCAAGGACACCATCTATTTAAAGAACCTTCAGCCTCTTCCTCAGAGCAGGCTGCTGGCACAGTCAGCATTCCTTAACCCTGGAGGCAGAAGCCCCTTTTCCTCCCTCCTCCCCTGCAGTGACATTGAGGATGTGGCCGGAATCCCTGGCGTGGTGATGCAGGATCTTCCCACAGTTTCCCCAGGGACAGACAAGTTCTTTTGCAATTAACATAATTGACTGGGAAAGAATCCTGTTTGCCTCAGGGTAAGGAACTGTGGGATTAAACCTAGACACAGGGAGCACATGCTGAAATGAAGGCTTGACAGGAGGGGAGGCACTGTGCTCTGGGAACATTCCTGCTTGGGATAGGCACACTGAGTGTGTTTTACATGCAGACTCTGAATTTCTTGGATGGAAGGATGCTGAGGTTATTTTTGTGCTCATCAGACTCTATCCATCTCGTTCCACTTCAGCAGCATATAACAAATCCTTGTCATAAAGCATCATTTTTCTGAAAGCCTCCATTTTTTTTTCCTAATGAGCAGGTGATTCTCTGATTTACTTCAGGTAAAACTTGGGCTCTGAAGCCATGGGCAGAATTTCCCAGGTGACTTCAGTGAGGCCAGGATTTCACCCTGTGTGAAAATTTAATAAGACAGAAATATTGCTGACATGGGAGCTTAATTCTTTGTGATCTACACAGCGAAGCTGAATTAAATCTCAGACCTGAAAGTCTGGTTTAAAGGTCCTTTTTCATTTTCCAGACAGCAGTTCCTTGGTCTGTCGCAGGAGACGTGCACGTTGGTGGTTTCCAACCACTGCTGGTGCTGTGAGCTGCTGTTTCCTCCCTCCTGGTGCTCCGTGGGGTGTGCAGCGGGATTTTGGGAGTGATCTCATCCCCGTGATTTTATCGACAGCGCCACTGGAAACGGTGGGCTGAAATAAAAGCACTTAATGCAGAGGTCAGTGAGTGCCTGATGTTCTTTGCAGAATCCATTTGTTGTGTAAGCAGCTCTGCTGTTGTGTGGCGCCTTCTTTAATTAAGGCTCTGACAGTATTTCCATAATAAACCATATTTTAAAAGGGTTTATTACTCAACTGCAAAATCTGCTGCAGGCTGAGACTTGGACTAGGAAAGCTTCAATCTTTAAGTGTTTTCTGAACTTAAAATCTGTTTGTTTTTTTTTTTAAAAAAAAGTATGGCTGCAAAGATATCTTTCTTCAATCAGATGGATGAAATCTTTATTTGTAGAAGGAAGAGTTTTCAGTCCTGTTGAAGTGACTGTATTTTTTAGGATATTTTTAACCATGAAATAGCCATTATGGTCATTCTGCAATTTGATGTAATTTGAATACTGATGTATCTGTTTCTTATTTAGGGCTGGGACTTTAATTCAGTTCAAACACCAGAAGAGACAGTTCCTGTGTGTTAATACCCTTCCTATAAATCACAACAGAAAAGTGCAGGAAGGGGCACGTGTTACTGCCAAGCAAATGAGCATGGAGATAAACTGCAACCTTTCCACATGTTTAGGATACACTTGCTGTGCTGTGCTCTGTTTTCAGCCAAAGGCATAAGCTGGAAACTTGGAATAAGGTGTTTTAATGAGGCAGGTGCATTATGTATGAACTAACAGAGCAGACCATCTGTTAAGGTCCAGGATGTGATTTTTGGACAGAATTGGTTCCAGATAACCAGACAGGTTTTCTTTGGTTTGTTGTGCTGTTTGGTTTTTTGGGTTGCCTGAGTTTTTTTGTGACTTCTGGTTAGTCAGGTGAGGAAATACCAGAGCAGTTTCCTGCGGAAGGGATTGAGCTGGAAGGGATTTTTCCCTTCGGTAACTGGTTGTTCAGAGGTTTCTGTAGGGCCAGAACCTGTGCCAGTAGGATAGCAGCACAATGCTCTGAAATGTAACAAAGTTCTCCTGGGGTTTTTATTCCTCCAGAAGAAGTTTCCTATTTTGGGTTGGCTATTTAAGTTGAAAAGCACTGCTGTTATTTACTATTAATGTGATAACATTTAGCTGTTTATTCTGGATTATATTTGAACATACAGGAGTTGATCCAGGGAAGAGACCTAATACTCTGGCAGCCTGGACCACTCAATGGGTTTCTGTTGCTTTTGTGACAAGTCCAAGTTCTGCAGAATGATGGGATTTGTTGAAAATAAGTAGCTTCCAGTCCTAGTGATGGAGAGTGAACCTTCTGCCCAGTAGCCTGAAGATGTAGTGGTAGTTTTATTCAGCTTGAAGTGTGTTAGTTGAAGACCTTTTGAGTCTTTGTTCCTTATCAGATATGAGTTAACAGTGTTGCAACACATAATGAAAGGGCAGAGCTAAACATTGCCCAGGAAATGATCAGAATCATCTTTTCCAATGAGTGCTGCTGCTGCTGCCATGGGTACTTTGCAGCCTGGATATTTTTTCAGCAAGCAGTTCATCCCAGAATTTCTGTGGGCATCGATGGGATTTTTGCTGTGGATCAAGATAGTTGGTCCCTAATTTGTAGTACTTGGTCTTCTTTTAAAATGTACTTCTACTCCACAGATTTAGGGTTTTTTTTAATCTGCCAACATAATTCTACTAATATTATTTGGGGTTTTTTTTCCCCTCAGTCATAACTTAGTTACAGGGGAGGGGCTGCAGGAGTTTTTTCTCTGGCAGTTTTTGTCAGAGAGCTTTGATTATATGATTCTACTCAGAACTAGAAATACTGTTTTTGCAGCTGTCAGGATAGTATTTTTCATGTGGTTACAGTGGTATCAGTTTTATTCTGCAGCATCTGGTGGGTTTGGTTTTGGTTTGTTGTTGGCTTGGGATTTTTTAAATCCAGAGTTAAAGTCACCTTAAATTCTAGCTAAGCTGCTTTGACCATGTCTGAAAAATTAAATATTATGCTTTGTATGGCTAATGAGAGAAGTTTAAAAAAATAAAATCAGAAGGCAAACAGATGCTTAGTTTCAAAGCTTGATGTGGGAGCTGGAGATGCTGAAGTTTGATGATCATTGAGTGGTTTGGGTTGGAAGGGACCTTAAAGATCATCTCATTTCTACCCTTTGCCATGGCCTGGGACACCTTCCACTAGCCCAGGTTGCTCCAACCCCATCCAACCTGGCCTTGGACACTTCCAGGGGTGGGGCAGCCAGAGCTTCTCTGGGCAACCTGTGCCAGGGCCTCCTCGCCCTCACAATAATTTCCTCCCATTATCCCATGATAACTGAACCCTGCCCTCTGGCAGGGGGAAGCCATTCCCTGTGTCCTGTCCCTCCAGGCTGTTGGAAATAGTCTCTCTCCATCTTTCCTCTTGACCCCTTCAGGCCCTGGAAGGCCACAATCAGGTCACCCCAAAGCTTCTCCTCTCCAGGCTGAACAATCCCAACTCTCCCAGCCTTTCCTCCCAGCAGAGCTGCTCCAGCCCTCGGATCCTCTCGGTGCCTCCTCTGGACTCTCTCCGGCTGATCCACGTGCTGCAAAATAACCACTGAATTGTTAAGACTGGAGAAGCCCTCTGAGATGGAGTCCAGCCCTTACCCCGTGTCCCCGGGTGCCACGGCATCCCAGAGCAGGTTAGGATGTGATCCCTGTTCTGCTCCGTGGTTCTGCTCTGTGCTTCAGCGCTGACATTCAGCTCTCTTGCAGCAGATGGCAGTGCTTCCAGTGCTACCAGTGCTCCCAGTGCTCCCTGCACATCCCACCTCCTGCTCCCTGTGCCTGGCAGCTCCCGTGCTTCGTCTTGGCTGCTCATCCGAGCCTTGGGGCAGCAGGGCTGTCACCTTCTCTGGATGGCCTTGTGTCCAAGTCAGGAGGTGGCTGAGGAATTGAGGTTTCCAGGTCGGGAGTTGAGCGCTGTGTCTCCCCTGTCAGACTGCTCACGGTGGGAAGAACCAGAATTGCTGACGGGGGTGTGAGAGTGTCATTTGTGTGTCACACTTACGGGGCTGTACATGGCTAAGTCATGGTTTGATCTTGGCTTAAATGAGTCACGTAGGCCGGTGCAGTAGGATGAGGGAGGGAGAGAGTTCATCCCCCATTCCTTCAGAGCTCCTGTCTAAAGGTGTGGTGGAACAGTGCAGCAGCTTCTCTGGGCAGCCTGTGCCAGGGCCTCCCCACCCCCTGAGTAAAGAACTTCTTCCTAATATCTAATCTAAACCTTCCCTTCTTCAGCTTAAGGCCATTCCTCCTTGTCCTGTCTCTCCATACTCTTGGGAAAAGTCCCTCTCCAGTTCTCTTGTAGCCCCTGTAGGTACTGGAATAGTGCCAGTGTCACAGGAGAGAGTTTGCACAGGTCTCACAAATGGTTTAAAGGATCACAATTGTTTGGAAAGGATCGAGCAGATCACTTGATCCGTGTCTGTTCCCCGGTGTGTCACAGGCAGACTTTGTGCCATTGGGAAATTTCATTGCCACTTATTTTCATTGCCACTTATTTTTTCAGCAGTCGAATTGTTGGTACACTTGTGTCTTACCAGTCTCTGCAGAAACCCACTAAAAATACCCACTGACAGCTGCTCCTCGAGACCTGTCAGCCCACCAGTTCCTCACCCATTTCAGAGGATCACAGAATCCCAGAATGGTTTGTGTTGGAAGGAGCCTTAAAGCCCATCTCATTCCATGGGCAGGGACACCTCCCACTAGCCCAGGTTGCTCCAAGCCCTGTCCAATCTGGCCTTCAACCTTTCTGTATTTGTTCTATTTTCAGTGTATTATGGCATTGCATCTACTGGTGGGCCTGAATAATTTTTCAGCTTGGGTTATTTATTGTCTCAGCTTTTTGGCTTGTTTCCTGGAAAGGTAGAATGAACTCAGAACTTGTTGGGGACTGGTGATGGTGCTGCACGTTCGGTTATAGAATACAATGTTTGAAGGTTACAGTTCAGAAGGGTAAATCACAACACACAGCATATTTGGGAGGAGAACAGCAGCTCTCTAGATGCTTCTTTTCAGCAGTTCCAGTGGAAATCTTTAAAGGGACTTTCAGGCATTTAACACTGGCCAAGGCAACTTTAATTCTTAAACCGCGTAATCGAAAATAAAGTACCCTGCCAAATCAGTAAAAGGATTCATCCCATTGTCTCTTCTAAATTTAGGGAGACAGAACATCTGGCATGGGAATGCACAGAAGTGTCTGTTAATCTCAGTTGTGAGCCTTCCTTCTGGTCTGCCTCTCTCCAAACCTCACTTCTATGTTTCCTCATTTAGTTCAGGTTTCTCTTGATTAATCTTTCCTTTGAAAAGCAATTTTCCTTAAACTTTTTTTTTGTTTGTAAATCTGTTACCTCTACCTTGTTTTCCGCTGTCTCTCTTCCTCCTGTCCTGTTGCCTTGTATTTCATGTTATCTCTCTCCTGTGTGGACTGCCAGGTACCTTGGTTGTCATCTGCCCTCCTGCTTATCCCCTGACTCCTTTGTTCAGTCCTGCTTTCTTCCCTGTTCTCTCCTGCCTCTCCCTTTCCATCCACTTCAGATTCTTCTGTTTGCAGTGCTGGAACACATCAGAAATTATGCTTTCCCCTCTCCCTTGCCCTTTTAGTTACTGAAATATGCACATAAGAATTCAAATGGGCTTCTAAAAATAGGCAAAGGATAAAACTGTTTGTTTCAGCTTTTCAGTCTTTGCTTTATTAGAACTTCTGGGAGGAAAGCCCCAGAAAGTCTAGAACTAATTCAGCTGCAAGGAAAAAAAAAAAAAAGAGGCAAAATAAAACGCAGAAAGAAATATAGCCATGACCTATTTGATTAAAAAAACCAGAGCAAAACAAAAGCCCCAAATCTCATGTGTGCTCTGTCTGTGGACAGTGTCAGTGTAGTTCTAAGTGGTATTTTATATGCTGGGTCTTTTTGTTTGTGTGAGGAGGTTTATTGTGTATTTCCCAGTTCTGGTGGTTCATATGAAAACCAACAGAACTTGGTGTGAGTTTAAGAAGAATGGTTCATCAGGGCCATTTTTAGAGAAGATGAGAGTCCTGTAAATTGTAAAAGATGTGAGGGATGAGAATTTCTGCCCAGTCAGGTATTTGTGAAGTCCTGGCATTTCCCATTGTCCCACAGACTCTTCTTCCCCAGCAAGTGGATTTGCTTTATCTTCCAAGACTGCTTAGATAGTTCTCAAATGAAAGTAAATGGATTTGGTTTTTTGTTATTATTTTGTACACAATATTGTAAATGTGCAGCTTTTAAATGCTGCGCAAATTTGGATTTGTAGATGTTTGTGACATGCTTATAAACATCAGCATGTTTATGTGATGCTCCAACGTTACGTAGTTTTATCTCAGGATGCAGATTCCTGAAACCTTGTGTCCCAAATTCCCTTGAACTAATTATTACAGTGCAGAAAGCTGCTAAAATTAAACTTTCTCATTAGGTATTATGTTTTATAATAACTTTTTTCTTCAGAAAAGCTGAATTTTCCCTGTGAAAGAATAAAGTTTATGGGTTTATTTCCTTCCCCATAACCCCCTAAAGTCCTAATAGGGCAGGCAGGTGCATTTACTGGCTGCTTTTAAAAAGCATTTGGGGTGAATTAAAGGCTTCATAAAAATTCTCTGAGACAGGGAGCTATTAGGTGTGATTAGGCAAAAGGCTGATAATCAGAAAGCTTCTAGTGCCAGGTAGTTGAGGGCCATTGTGTTTACACTGGCCCAGCTGTGGTGAATTGTATTAAGCAAATATTTATTTTCCCTGTTATGAGGTGGGAACAAGTGTCTTGTGTCACCTGTCTGAACATCTCTCTGCCCCGGGTCTTCCTCTCTTCCCTTAAAACCCATTGCACCTTCCTGCTGCCTGTCTTACAGGTGAAGGTATTGGCAAACCAGGCACGGTTCCCTCGGCCCTGCCTTGGTGGCATCCGAGCTTATCCTCTGAAATAATTTGTATGCCTTTGGAAACACCGCCTTGAAAGCCTCATTGGGAGTTTAAATTACATTTAAATGGATTCAGTGTTTAAGCTCGTGATGAGAAGATTTCTCCCAACAGTAGAAAAATCACAGACTTCCTCCAAATATGATTTGGTCCTTTTTTTTTTTTTTTTTCCCCTGCAAATATTCGTGTGTGGTTTGTCATGAATTTTCTGGCACCTCGATGCTGGCACGTCTCTGTGCCAGTGCCATTCCCTCATTCCTCACTGGAAGCTTTCTGATCCTGATCCTTCTGCCTTTTAATCAGGGCACACATTCCACAGCTTGTGGTGACATGAACGGTGGGATTTGGTATTTGTTGGGTTTTCAGCTCACCCACCCGAGGGAGAGGACAGGACTTGATCAGATGGGGAAAAACCATCTTCTCGCTGCAACTCTGCTCTCCTGAGGGGTTTCGGGACCCGTCACAGAATCAGAGAATGGCCTGGGTTGAAGGAACCTTAAAGCCCATCCAGTCCCACCCCCTGCCATGGGCAGGGACACCTCCCACCAGCCCAGGTTGCTCCAAGCCCCGTCCAACCTGGCCTTGGACACTTCCAGGGATCCAGGGGCAGTCACAGCTTCTCTGGGCAACCTGTGCCAGGGCCTCCCCACCCTCCCAGGGAACAATTTATTCCCAATATCCCATCTAACCCTGCCCTCTGGCAGTGGGAAGCCATTCCCCCTTGTCCTGGCACTCCAGGCCCCTGTAAATAGCCTCTCTCCATCTTCGTTGCCAGCTCCCTTCAGGCACTGAAAGGCCACAATTAGGTGACCCCAAAACTTCTCTTCTCCGAGCTGAACAATCCCAGTTCTTTGAGCCTTTCATACTAAGACTGACTTCAGAACCCCTTCTCACTTTGGGATTTATTCCATGCTGCCTTTTATTTGCTTGTTTGCCTTAATACTGGTCCGTGCTTTCTATGGTGGAAGCAGAACAGATCAGGGGGCTGATTCCTGTCCTCTCCGAAAGGGAATCATTCTTTTCAGATTTAAAAAATAACACACTAAATTATATTCTTATCCATGTACTTGTTTGTGCCATCATTATTTGCCTCTCACAGAGAAGTCAGGTGTCCAACTTACTTCAAGGTATTGCAAAATCAGTCAGTACAGTGCAAGGTCAGTGTGATCAGAGGTGTGCCTGGCCATCCACTGGGAGAGCAGTTTCGGGAGAACACCATTCTCACTAATTCCAACACTTTCCTTTCCAAGAGAAGCATCAGTATGCACTGAGATCCTCCTCAGGAGGTCCAGGTTTGCTGCAGTAGAAGAGAGTGGAAATGAGCAGAGCTGTGAGATGACCCAGCTGAGGATGGTAAAATATATAGGCACCTTCAGGCCAAACTAATGAACTGAAGAGAAGCAGCTTGGAAGCATTTAAGCTAAATTGTGTGGCAGATATAAATTCACAGTCATTAATAATGTTAAAAAAAGGGAGGCTATTTATGATGGCTTGAGAAAGCAAAACCTAATGTTGAGAATTAACAGTAGAGTAGATGTCCAAAACTTCCCTGGAGATGTGTAAGGTCATTTAGTCCCCTATTTTTCTTGAATAAGCAAAGCAGCAGACAGATCCTCCAGTATTTAACACAAGCTTTCCTTACCAGTAAAAACCATATGGGAACTATAGTCACAGGAGGGAGGGATGGCAACAAACCACTTCTTGGCTGCATCTTCCACTCCACTTCTACTGCATGTGCTGTTTAAGAAGGAATGTGGTTGATAATGCCCTCAACATTAGGAGGGAGACCATTATAATTTGGTTTTAACCCATGTATAGGAAGGTCACATGACTCAGAGGAGAGGTGGATCAGGGGCTCCTGTTCAGATTCCCAGCTCCTCCTATTTGTGCATTCCTTGGTGCTCTTGGAGACATCCCTGGTGTGCTTGCAGCTCCACTGTGGCATGCAGTTGTGTGTTCAACATCCAAAAAGCTCCAGAGGTGCCCACGGGGGTGGATGGCCAGAGGCATGGAAGAGATGACTAAGTATCCTGGGATTCTTCAGCCTGGAAGAGGCAGCTGCGTTGTATTAGCAGTCTCTGGAAGGATAAACCTCTCTTCCAGCACAGGCTGTTTGGAGTGATTCAGAACATGAAAAAAAAAAAAAAAGAGAGAGGTCTGAATAAAGGTAATACTGAAACTTCCTAACTGGTCAGGCCTGAATGGGGGGAAAATCCCCTAAAAATCACCCCAAAGGTGATTCTTGTCAAAGTTGAATACAATTCCTGTGACTTTCTGATGTGCACAGTTCTACCCTGTATTTCTGTAACTTTTGCATCCTCCTGGTAATGAACTTCTCTAAAAAGAGAAGAAAATATGTTAATTTTTTGTCTTAAGTGGAAGTTTCCAGTGACTAGCTGAATCCTTCCTCAATAATTAATGCCTGAAGGCATTTTCCTCTGGTACTGATTTAAATGGAAGTAGCTTTGCTGCCCATTAGTGTAAAGCTGCATTTTGGTGCTGTGAGTTTGCATTCCCAGTGTCTGGTGTCGCATTACAGGCACGGATGGGAGTTTGGGAAAAGGGAAGCAATGCAAGGAGTTGCTCTGTACTGGGACCTCGTGGGGGACCCCCACAAGTTGCTGTGCTCCAGCTCTGTGTGCCATTAGGGTCCTCCACTGTAACCAGCGAGGAGCTGCAGCCCAGAAGCCACAAACATCAGGCAGATCTTAATTCAATTTATTTATGTGTTTATTCTGTCCGAGTCAAAACACAGAGCCGTAAGCCAACCTCTTACTTGCTTGCCTTGAAAAGCTTTTAATGCTATTTCAGCAACTAGTGTAATATTTAAAGAAAATAAATCCTCTTGACTTTATTATTCAGCTCAGTGCTGTGTACAGTAGGTGCATAAGTTATTTGCTAAATGTTTTATGATGGCGATTATGTAAGTAATGAGCTTTTACGTTTTGGCACCAGAGAGTAACAGAACTGTGTGCAGGACTTTGTAACTTGATGTAGGAAGGAAGCTTAATTTGCAAATTAATCCAGCTTCATCTTCCTGCTGTGCCGTGTCATTACAGAGGGACTTAGAAGAGCTTCCTTCCTACATCAAGTTACAGAGTAACTTTTGCAAATTAATTTGCAAATTAATCCAGGGGAAATGTGACAATGAGCTTTATCTTTTTATTTTTTTTAGCCAAACTTTTCCAAGCCTCTTAGCTCCAAGATGAGATCTTAAATCCATACAGAGGTTTCTGAATAAAATCAGATTTTCTCAAAGTTGTCTTCAGCTTCTGTCGACTTCAGTGCCAGCCACAGAAACTAGTGGGCTTTGTGAGAATAACACATTAAAAATGTTGTTGTAGTATGGAAGTGGTATTTGCAGTCCTGCTAGTGAGAGTTACGTGATGCCATGTCATGTATATTCTACATCATTACCTCTAAATGCTTACAAAGCAAAAACTGGAGTGTACCATGTGTATTATATTTTTTATTTGGACTCTATTGACCTATTTCTTGGGGTTCTTTCTTAAATGAATGACATTTCCAAGCATGTCCAAAATCTCTTGGAAAATTCTGAGTATTCCTTGCTGGAAGGAGTTATTCTGTCCCACAGAGATGTTTATCTCTGCTCCCTCCCAAGCAAAACTGGAAGAAACTTCCCAGCTAAAATATGGGCATTTTGAACCATTACAGGACTGGATTCCTTTCCCCGGGCAGGTTGTGCTGTAACCACAGGAAGGGTTTGGATCGCTGAAAGAATCAGTTATTGTCTTCTCCTTTAGTTTTACTTGCTTGTAAATGTCATATCCTGTCCTTCCCAGGGTGGGAGCTTAGCAGAGGTTCGTGTTTTAAATGAAGATGTGATTAATTTTGAATCCAAACCCTGGATACAACAAACTGTGGGGTGTGCTGTGTGTCGTGGGACCAGACTGCTGGTTAAGAGGCAGCTTCTCAGCCATCCAGATAACCAGTCTGAAAAGTTATTTTCCCCGTCAATGCAAGTGCAAAATAATGTGAATGTGTGTATTAAAGCCACTTTCAGACTGGAGGCTGAGCACACAGGCCTAAGAGAGCAGCATGGCCATGCTCCTGGGCTGTGGGTAACACAGCGTGCAGGGGCAGAGTAATTGTGGGACTGGGGAAGGAGGATGGAGGTTTGTTAAATTGAAAACTGGAATTGTATAGTAGAAGTAATAAAAAAAACATTACTGCTTTGAATCCGAGTTTTCTTTGGTAAAAAGTATGACCTGAAGCGACAGAAATCCTGTGGAGCATCTCCCCTGTTTCCTCATCCCTGCCCTTCCTCCCGCGGAGACAGGAGTGGGTGGCTCTCAGCCCTCGTGCCAGCTTTGTCCCCCGTCCTACAAATGGTGCAGTTCCTTTTCTCTGCTGATTCAAAAGTTGACTTGGACATAAGTGGTGCTGCAGGAGGTTCATGAAAATGTTTCTTGTGCAAATCGATGGAGGTTTTAGTTTAATACTGAGTGAAATATTGAGGATGAGGAGCAGTGGCCATAAACTAAACCACAGGAAGTTCCACCTCAGCTTTAGGAAGACCTTTTTTCCCATGGAGGGTGGCAGAGCACTGGAACAGCTGCCCAGGGAAGCTGTGGCCTCTCCTCTCTGGAGACATTCCAAACCCACCTGGACATGTTCCTGTGTCACCTGCTCTGGGAGACCCTGCCTTGGCTGGGGGGTTGGACTGGATGATCTCCAGAGGTGCCTTCCAACCCCAGCTATTCTGTGAGTCTGTGAATTCTTAATAATCTTGTCAAGAGCAGCTGGTAGACAGGTATCCAAGCATAATTCTTATAAAGTTCATTAAAAAAAATCACTTGTTCTGCCTTTTTATCCCCCAGCATCTTTCTTTTCCACTTAATCATCTACGTTTCGAAACATTCCTTTCCCTTGCATGCCACAAACTTTAGATAAAGAAGCTTTGGGCCAGAGTCAGCCAGGACTGCAGTGATTTGGAACAGTTATTTAAGTCCTCGTGGACGCTTCAGATGCTCAGAGGTGAGCGCTGCGTTGGATCCAGAGTGGATTATTCCGACAATGAGAAGTGTATCCCAACAGATAACTGCGTTTAGTGAGCGTTCCACTGCAGATACAGGCAGGGCTGCATTTAACTGTTATGCTGCCTTTTTAAAAAAGCTCCCAAGCTGTTTGATAAGGAAGCTGGACTTAGAAACTGAGCCTTTCTCATAACCTCTGCTCCCTCCTACGCAAAGGCAGAGGCAGGAACAGGCTGCATCTTGAATCGGTCAGCGCCGTGGCAGAGGGCCAGTGGCTTGGTGGCTCTGCCGAGGGGGATGGCCTGAAAAGCCTGTCCTTTGTCACCACACAGCTGGAGAGCTCAGGGCAGCAGCTTCTGCCTCCAGAGAGCAGTAGGAAAGGTCTCTGCAAGCCTGCTGAGGAGGAAGAGTTTGCCATCCAAGGAGGCTTCGTTGTGTGAAGGTTATGATAATGTGCCAGCCTGAATAATTCATCTCCTGCTCTGCCAGCTGTGACAATAAACTGTCCCTCCAGGTACTTAACCGAGCTGCCCGTTCTGATGGGAATCTCTAAACTTGATACCCAGGCTAAAAATACCTTTGCTGCCGTTTGACCACAGCGTTTCCTTTTTAACTTTTAAAACAGTGGTGGGCACTTGCCACGTACAGACACCCTGGCACTGGCAGTGTCTGAGTGACGCATTTACATCGCTGGCAGCGTCGGGTGCTGCAAGTAAAGTCGTCAGCAAAGCAGCCTCAGGAAATCATGAAACCTTTTGGGGGGATTGGGTCAGTGGTGGGGTTATTGAGGGCATGGCTGTGAGAGCAGTGGGTGGTCACGGAAGTATGGGCCACAAAAAATGAAGAAGGCAGAGGGAAACCTTCCTAGTCCAAGGCTGAATTGAGTTCTGGGGGGTTACAGGGGGACTTGTGCACCAGTTCATTCATCTGCTGGAAAACAAGCAACACCTCCGAGATAGTTACGAATTTGTCAGGTTTTCTTAATTCTGGATGTCTCACAACATTTTCCAGAAGGTGTTTTCCAGCAAGAAGGAATGGACAGGGTATTTTACTTCTCTTTGTGAAGAGAAGTAAAAGTGGGGACTGGGAGTTGGGCAGGACTAATTTTGTTTCCAGAAAAGGAAGCTCAGGATCTGAAAATTACTGGGTGGCTGAGCAGTGACAAAGTCACAGAGCTCAAGCCAGGCTTGAATACTATTCCCACTAAAGCTGTCGGATGATTAGAAGCATAAGAAGTTTCCAGTTAAAGAAGTTAAGACTAAAAAGAGCAATCTTTTCCTGAGAGAGAAAACTGCAAGTCCAGCATCCTCATATTTTGCTGGTTTAATAGCACTTTCATTCCTTAAAAGTACTGCCATAGGGTTTTTTTCCATACTGCTCTGGTGGCTGGTCATGTCTGCTTGTCTCTAGATTTACAGCCACCTTGGCCATACCTTAATAAGTGATTTTTAACCTATTGGGCAGTGACTGTGTGCACTAAAGCACAGGCTGTATCCAGCTGTTTGTTATCTCCTTTGGAGCTGCTGGTTGTCAGGGGCCTGTGCCACTCAGCAAGACTGGATGGTGAAACAGAATAAGAGTTTTCCTTCTCCCTGGAAGTCTTTTAAACCGGGATCTCAGTTTGTTTACCCAGGTTTGCCCACACATCCCTTTGGTCATGCAGGAGCTGGATACAAGTGTCCCAACTGAGCTCTGACATCACGTGGTGGCTTGATGGGGAGATAAGTATCCACAGGCTTTCAGAAGTCCTGGGTTAGGAATAGTGA
This sequence comes from Pipra filicauda, assembly GCF_003945595.2. Taxonomy (NCBI): domain Eukaryota; kingdom Metazoa; phylum Chordata; class Aves; order Passeriformes; family Pipridae; genus Pipra; species Pipra filicauda. The sequence goes on from NW_024104761.1 coordinate 80,140, forward strand.
AACTTTGCAGAACAAGTATCATTTGCAATGCATCTCACATTGTAGCATCTGCTTTTCCCTGCAGTTCTGGACGTGGTTTCTCCCTGGCCCCAGCAGCTGTGACCTACAGTGGCGGGTTCATGGGACTTGGTGGGACGTCACAGGTGACCTGTCTGCTTCAGTTACCAGGCTGAGCAGAGTCCTGGACTGGCCCATCGTGTCTCATCCCCGTCTCTGCCTGCTCAAAAGTGCTGTTGCAAGCCCAGTCCTTGCTGGAGCCTCTGACAGCTGCCACAAGCTGGTGGTGAGTGATCCAGGTGCTGCGTGGCTCCTGCAGTGCCTCTCTGCAGAGAAAGGTGTCTTCAGGCTGACAGAGAGTAGGTTTAGATTGGATATTGGGATGAAATCCTTCCCTGTGAGGGTGGGGAGGCCCTGGCACAGGTTGCCCAGAGAAGCTGTGACTGCCCCTGGATCCCTGGAAGTGTCCAAGGCCAGGTTGGACGGGGCTTGGAGCAACCTGGGCTGGTGGGAGGTGTCCCTGCCCATGGCAGGGGGTTGGAACAAGATGATGCTTAAGGTCCCTTCCAACCCAAAGCATTCTGTGAGTCTGTGATATTGCAATCTCCTCCTGGACTTTGCTGGCAAAAGGCTCAATGTCCGGGATTAAACCTCGATCACCCCAGTCGGTTCTTGGCCGTCGGAGCAGCTGGGTTTATTTTTGCTTCCCTGGCCTTGGTGATGGGAGGCTGGGCTCGGTCCTGGCTGCCTGGATGGCCTGGTGCCCGTGCTCCCAGCCTGCCAGCTCAAGCCTTGGCTCTCCTCTCTCTTGCTGGCCCTAATGGGATCTCTGGGTCCTCTCCTTCCCACAACACGAGTGAGGCGGCGAGGTGACATTAAAGTACTGGAACGGCAGATAAAAGGCCCTGGCTGTATTTATTGAGTGTCACAGATAAGTAATCCACTGTGCTGTCAGTGTCTGGAGAAACAGCAAATGAAGTATGCATGCCCCTTGCTTTGATGTGATGAAATCTCCAGAGGACACTTACTTCAGTGGCACTCGCAGTGCAGCTGTAGCTGAGTTTTTCAGTGGAAAATACAAGATTTTCGTGTCTTTATGCAGTGCTTTAAAAATATTGCTATGGCTGATTCTTATATGCTGGGCAATTCCGTGGTCTGAAAGCTAGAGGGTTGTGTTCTGGTTTTTTGTTTTTGTTTTTTTTTTCCAAAATGTTATTAAAATCATCTTAACCGTTTTTGTTGGAAGGAGAAAAATTAATAGTTATTCTGTGGTTTCATCCACAGCATTAAAACAACAGTCTGGTTTTCATTTAAAGCAATAAAAGTATGGAAATTTGAAATGAAGGTTCTCTTCATGTCCTTAGATCAACTTGTTGGCCTTGCTGAAACACATAATGGATGGAGCAGGGGAAAAAAACCTCAGTCTTACAACTCTTAACCTTGTTTCTGCCTGTAGTTCAGCTTTCTCATTGCTGGATTTCAGACTTGATGCCACTTTCTTGCCTGTCTTCTCAAGCTGTAAAAACTCCCTTGTAAAAACTAAATTTGCAGCCGTTTAGGACCCAGTGAACCCCAGACGTTATTTTTTTAAAAACCTGAGCCATAACGAAGCGAACTGGTGCATCAGTAGTTGAATTAACACACTTTTGAGATGTAAACCTGACTGTTGGGGTGGTGAGTATTAGTCATTCCTGGGTTATGGTGTGGGCAGGAGGAGAGCAGAGGCACCAGCACAGCTGCAGTGCAGGGAACCCCGGTCCAGCCCAGGGAAACAGCCCATCCCTGTGAGAGTGGGGCAGCCCTGGGAAGGGGCCTGGAGTGGTGGGGGATCCCCATCCCCAGGGATGCCCCAGGTAGCTCAGACGTGGCCCCAGTGACCTGCTGCCACTGCCTTGATCCTGAGCCTGGCAGTGCCCGTGTGTGGGGTGACCAGCGTGGCAGCGCTGCCCTCCTCTTCCCACCCTGCAGCTTCCCTTCCAGCTCTGGTTTACCCCCAGGACAGGGCAGGGCAGAGTCTGGAGGAACCTTTTTTCACAGAAACTTTCTTCACAGAAAAGGTGATTAGACAGAGAGGTTTGGAGTCCCCATCCCTGGAGGTGTCCAGGGAAGGACTGGCCATGGCACTCAGTGCTCTGGGCTGGGGGACACGGTGGGGATCAGTCACAGGTTGGACTTGATGATCTCAGGGGTGTTTTCCAAGCTATTTGATTCTGTGAACTCCTCAGTGTTTCTGGGGTTCACATCTCTCTAGTGAGCAGGCTGCCCCTGCCCCCAGAGTGCCTGCAGGCGCTGGGCACTGTAACAGGCTGCCCTCAGCCTGTGTGTTATTCCAGCTCCTCGAGGCTTTTTGAAAAGTCGCTCCTTCCTGAAGCTGTTGCTTTTCTGGCTGCTGTGAACAAGCCACCCTGGCTGTTTACAGTCCTTTGATCTGTGAAGTCACAGCTCTGTCACTTGTGTCTGCCTGCCCTCCCTCTTCTCCCTTCTCCTGGGAAGGAGGTTGCCCAGCTGGGCTCGTTTCTTTCCTTCATCCCCTTTTCCCCAGCATCCCCTGGCCAAGCTCTGTGTGTAGGTGCAGAGTTACAGCTCACAAAATCGTGGCTTAGCTTTGGTTCCTGCTCTGCTGCTCAGCATCCATCCCCACTGACCCCTCACACCTTCTGAGCCTTTACAGCTTGTGAAGGCAGGTCCTTAAAGACATGGGAAGTCTTAAACGAGCCAACTGGCTGCCTTGCCTTTGGCAACACTGAACATTGTTTGTGAAGGCTGTGCCTTCTGAAGGGCTCTGTGAAGTAAACCTGAAACAAATTTCAACCTGCTGGTCCCTTCCCCTGCAGCTCAGCTCCATCCCAGATGCATTCCTGCAGCACGGCTTTGCTGGGGGAATTTGCTTTGCAGGCCGGGGGAGGTCTTGTTTATTTTTCCTTCCCCAAGGGGAAATGAGTTGCCAGAGTAACCTGGACAAAGAGTGCTGGTTTAGATGGGATGTTAGGGCTTTGTGTTTGTTTGCTTGTTTATGGGACTTAAATATTCTTTCAAAGCACAGCAAGAATGTGCAACAACACACTGTGATTATTTATCGTACTGTAGGAAGGGGACCTGGTGCTGGTGGACGTCTCAGAACCCAGCTGGGCAGAGCCCTTACCTGAAAGAGGACAGGGGGGTTTCTGGGTGAGATCTGTCCCATGCTCTGTGCTTAAAGTGTTTAGCAGCAGCAGCTCTGTTCCCTGCCTGGGCTCTTGTGCTTTGCCAGGAGGAGCTGGGACAGGCAGGGCTGAAATGGCCAACGCCGCTGTTCCCACTTGGAGAAGAGCCCCGAGGTGGTTCCCGGATGCTGGCACCATGTGCCCGTGCTGTTAAATCCACGGCTTCAGCAGGAGCTTAGCACAGGCCAGGGAATGTTTCCAGTGGGGCGGGATGTGCGAGGTCCTCTGGCATCCTTTCCTCCAGGGCAGTCCTCCAGTCCGCCCCGCAACCCTGCTTAATCCCTTCCCTTTCCCTCCTCCTGGGACAGGCTTTGCCAGGTTGCGGAATCTCCCGGTCCCGGGGGCTGCAAAAGCTGGAGAGAAGCTGTGGAAGAGCAGAGGGATGGAGGAGGAGTGAGTTAACAGCCTGCAGGAGACTCATGGAACTGGGGGAGTCCTGCCAGCGCCTGGGTCAACACAAAACGTTTGGATGGCACGGAACAGCGGGATGAAATCCAGTGCCCTGCTGCAGCCTGGGGTGTCTCCACGCCAGGCTGCTCTGGACTGTGGCATAGAGCCCTAGGCACGCAGGAGCCCTGGATCCCAGGGGAGCAGCCTGCCCTGGGGGAAGGCAGAGCAACCTTGGAGTAAATCCTGCTTGGAAAGATCCAGGTGCCAGGGGTGAGGTGAGAGGCAACTGAACCCCTTGGCACCTTCTCAGAGGGAGCGCTGGAGAGGGAAAGGGAGCTCCTTCCAACCCCATCGTGCTCAGCCAGTCCTGCCCTCCTGGGCACGCCTGTCCTCTGCCTTCCTCCATCTCCACCACCAGCCCTACTGCCAGATGCCTGGTTTCTCCTCCTTTTCACTGCCCAGCTTTCACACTTTGATCAGTGTTTCTTTCTGCCCCCCTCTCCCCCCATTTCTCCATTCCCCAGCATATTTGTGGGGAAAATACATGGGGAATGTGGATGGGAAAATACGTGGGAAAAATCCTCAAAATTCGTGAGGCTTTTTCTTGAAGACGTTTCAGGGTTGGTTTCTGGTGGGATTTGGGATGGAATCTGACTTGTGATCCTCTGCATGTCCTGCCCCAGCTCACAGAAGTGTTGGTCGTCCATTCAGTCACAGGAGGAGAGACATGGAACCCACCTCCACGATTAGTCCAACTGTTGTCTTTCTCTTTGGCATGAAATTAAATAGAGTTTGAGTGCACAGTGGGGCTAATGCCACTTTGTGCAGCTTTTTGTGAAGATTATCGAATTGAGGCAAAAAGCAGATATTACTGTAACTAGGAGATAGAGGAGTTAATCATAGGGAGAAATGGATTTATATTTGCACTGTAAACTGCTTTGAAATGCCTTCAGCTGAAGGAGCTGAACCTCACTGCAAACCCTTTGTGTGCTTTTGTTCATTCAGGTTGCAACACACAAGTTTGTGGGGTATTTTCCCCAGACATTCAAGAGTCTCTGGGTTCATTTTGTCGATATGTGAAGTCATTTAGCTTTTTGTTGAGCCATGCAACCATTTACTTGGTGTGCTTGAGGCAACCCAAACCTCTTAAAATTTATTCACCATTTTGAGAAAAGATTTGGGGAAAAGTCACTGATCATTGAAGTTTCCAGTCAGAGGCAACTAGCAGAGAGCTGGAAGATGAACCACCAGCAGCTGGGGGAGGGTTGTGTGTGAAGGACATACTCTACATAATGCACCATTAAAACTTCATGAAGAGGTGTCCCAGAAAAAAATATTACAAAGCACTAGGCTTAATATTAAATTCTTAGTTTTAGCAGTCTGGTCATTTTCAGGAAGGAATAATCAGCTTAACCGCAGCATTCACATATTTAATGTTCTGAGAGGAGAGAGGGATTGTCTGATTTTTTTTTTGATTTTTTTTTTTCTTTCTCTCTTTTTTTTTTTTTTTTCCTACAGTAATTAATGAAAGTCAAAAGCAGCAACTGGAATCCGTGAGCTACTCCTCCCGCTACGCTCTGGGACTTTTTTATGAAGCTGGTGCACGGATTGATGTCCCCTGGGCTGCTCAGTACATCACTGATAATCCCTGCATACGCTTCATCTCCATCGATAATAAGAAACGCAATATAGGTCAGTGCTCCCATTATTTCCCTTTAACACAGTGACAATAGAGGGTGTAGATCATGAAAAATGCTGTTTAATTGAGTGTTGCTATTCTGAACAGAGCAAGTATTTAACTCCAAGCCGCAGCGGATAGCATTTAATGTCACATTTGGCCTGTAATAAAATACACAATGAAAGCGGGAAGGTCCTCAGAAAATCACCACCCAGCACATGGTTTACGTTACTGCGTTTATGAAACCAGTGTCGGGGGATTTGAGACATCAAAATGTTGCTATTCCAAGAAAGAGCCGGAGCGCCTTTGTTTAAACGTTGATTCATGCACATGCCAATTTTTCTCCCATCATCTCACTCTACAACTCCTGTTCTTTCCACTAAGCAAGCTTGGAAGTAGTAATGAGTTATATAATTGAGGCTGTTCAGCCCAATTCAGAGTTAGCCAGTGTGCTTTTATAATCATGGAGAATCCTTGAAATGATTGCTTGGTAAGGCTTGGAGGATATCCCACAAGGCAGACACTTCTCATCTATTTCTGGAAGGCGGCAGTCGAGTAAGTATATGTTTTATTTATTAAATGTATTGCATATACGAAGAGTGTGTTGGCATAGAACAGCTCAAGAGAAACCACCAGCATTTGAATTTAATCAAGTTCATCAGGAGCTGGAGACGCTGCCCGATTCTGTTACTTGAGTTGTGATGGTGACCAGGGTGAACCACGAACATGTTGTGGGGTGAAAAACCTGCCCACCTTTGTGGTGACCCACAGAGCCCTGTGACTCACAGTCACAGAATAAGGATTTTCTTATTCAGGTGCTGTCTAAAAGCAGTTATTAAGTATTCCCGAGTTCACTTGGTACATGCAGTTTAATGGAATAAGCGGTCAGGAGGCAGTGGGGGCCAGGACCTCTGTGAAATCACAGAATATGCTGACTTGAAAGGGATCCATCAGGATCCTCCTGGCCCTGCACAGACACCCCAACAATCCCACCCTGTCCCTCAGAGCATTGTCCAAACACCCCTGGAGCTCTGGCAGCCTTGGGGCCATGCCGACTGCCCTGGGGAGCCTGGTCAGTGCCCAACCACCCTGTGGGGGAAGAACCTTTCCCTGAGATGACCCTGCCCTGGCACAGCTCCAACCATTCCCTGGGTCCTGTCACTGGTCACAAGAGTGAATGGATCAGTACCTGCCCCTCTGCTGCCCCTTGGGAGGATGTTGAGGACCACAATGAGGTCTCCTCCTCTGGAAACCTCTGCTCCAGCTCCCACTCAACAGCAGACTTTGCGAACACGGGGTTGGGGTGGCTGTGCCTTGTCTATCTGAGGCTTTAAAAACACCAGCCTGGAGATCCCCCACATCACTGGTGAGCTGGCCCAGGGCTGCCCCTCCACTGGGGAAGAAGCATTTCTTCACCTGCGGTCTGAACTCCCCGAGGCTCAGCTCAGGGATGTTGCTGCCGGATCTGTTGCTGCTGCTACCACTGATTAGAGTCAGAGAATCACAGAATGGTTTGGGTTGGAAGGGAACTTAAGCATCATCTTGTTCCAACCCCCTGCCATGGGCAGGGACACCTCCCACCAGCCCAGGTTGCTCAGAGCTCCATCCAGCCTGGCCTTGGACACTTCCAGGGATCCAGGGGCAGCCACAGCTTCTCTGGGCAACCTGTGCCAGGGCCTCCCCACCCTCACAGGGAACAATTCCTTCCCAATATCCCATCTAACCCTGCCCTCTGGCAGTTTGAAACCATTCCCCTCTATCCTGTCACTCCAGGCCCTTGTCCAAAGTCCCTTTCCAGCTCTCTTGGAGGCCCTTTAGAGACTGGAAGGGGCTTTGAGGTCTTCTTGGACCCTTCTCTTTTCCAGGCTAAACAGCTCCAGCTCTCTCAGCCTTTCTTGGCAGAGGTGCTCCAACCCTCTGTGGAAGCCCAAATTCGTTATTTTCCCCAAGAATTTAGCCTGTTGCTCTGAAAAGAGAGGAAACAAAACAAAAGAATGGCTGAACTGGCCAAAATAAGGATGCATCCAGCCTGGTGTGCTTTCTCCAGCAGGGACCAAGAGTGAATATGTAAAAAACAGTGTGAGGAAAGACAAATACAGATGATTTTTTGTTTTCCTCTGGCATTGTCTCCTTGTTATTGACAGTGTTCAGCTGGAGATGTTCTTCAATCTGAGATTACATTGCCATTGTTGCATTTAATGAAAAATACTTGATAGTTAATAGCACCTACTGGTATTATCCATATCTGATCTTAGTCCTGTCAAAGAGGACACAGCCCAAGGGAGAAATTCATCCATGCTTTCCCCACCTGCATTCCTATGTGGCCTCAAAACGCCAGCACTGAGAACAATGAACATGGGATTCTAATGGAATTATCAAATAACTCTACTGCCTCCAAATGCAAAAAAATTTAGCCAACTACAAAGCATATTATGTAAAAACCAGAAGTGGTCACCCACTTTTCTCCAAGCACGTGCTGCTGGTGGAGGCAGACACACACATCCAGACTTCAGACAAGGTGGGCAAGGGAGGCTGAGTGTGAGATTTATTTGCGTGTGGAGTCCTGCGACCAAAACACTTGAGTGTGAAGTTCCTTTGTGTTTGTTTTAGTGCACCTGCAAGTGTCTTTCATTTGTGTTTTTCCTTCTGTGCTTCTGACTGACCTCCAGAACATGTCAGTGGGAGGCACAGCAGCACCTTGCTGTCCATTTTAGCACCGTGCTCCACTCAGTTTTCTTCTCATTCTTCTGCTCTTCAGCCTTGACTGATTGTGATTCACCTGAGGAAGATGGTGGTGACAAGGAAAATGTAAGTGTTCAGCTCAGGTTAACATTTATGTTGTGACTCCTGGGTGAGGCAGCTGAGATCTTTCAGGACAGTCGTCCTTCCCAAAAAGCCATCACCTTCTCTAGTTGTTTCTTCACCTACCTTGATATATCTACAATAAATGGAGGTTTATCTAACCCTCATTACCACCTCAAATAGTGACTTTTTAGTAGGTAGCATTGAACAATAGAGGTCCAAAGGAAATAACTGTAGCTGATAGTTCTCCCTTGCAGTGGGGTTGGAATTGAATGATCCCTAAGGCCCCTGCCAACCCCAAACCATTCCAGGATTCTGTCAGCTTCCTGCGAAGGGACTCAAATAGCTACATGTATGACACCTCCCTAAAAGCAGGTAGTCTAACCTTCAAAGGCCTAAAGACAAAGTCTGGCCCTCACTGTGGAAGTCCAAGGTGTCCTTGTCATTCATATGGGGCGTGGCAGTGCCTGCTTTGACTCACTCAGTAAAGCAGAGATGTACAACTGGTGCAAATTTCACATTTTACCCGTGAAATACCGAAACAGCCTTGTTATAATGTACAGTAGGATGGGTTTGTCAGTGGGGCCAGCGAGCTGCAGTCTAATTTTCCAGCAATCTCAGCCTTCCCTGAGGACCCCCCGTGCCTTGCTGTGTGGGGATGAGCGGCAGCGCTCTCGGAGTCGCCGCTCGTTGCGCGACACCTGCGAACTCACAAAGCCTCTCCTTGCTGGGAGACGTGTCAGCGTCCCCTCCCTTTTTGTTTCCTCCTTAATTCCTTTGTGCAGACTGCTCGAGGCTTGCTGCTTCTTCAGACATTTAGAGTGTATTGATAGTCTGTGAGTCATAAGTTTGTGCTCGGCGTAACTCTCACAGAATATGCTGAGCTGGGAGGGACCCACAAGGATCATCGAGTCCAACCCTCAGCCCTGCACAGGCCCATCCCCAAGAGTCACCCCATGTGCCTGAGGGATCATCCAAACGCTTCTTGAGCTCTGGCAGCCTTGGGGCTGTGCCCACTGCCCTGGGGAGCCTGGTCAGTGCCCAAAAACCTCTTTCTAAGATCCAACCTGAACCTCTCCTGACACAACCCCAGGCCATTCCCTCGGGTCCCCCCGGAGCAGAGCTCAGTCCCTGCCCCTCCTCTGCCCCTCACGCAGAAGTTGTAAGTGCAGTGAGGTCTCTCCTCAGTCTCTCCAGTTGGCTCCATGGTGACACAGCCTGGTTCCTGCCCGGGAACCGTGGCTGACCTCTGTTTTCCCCTGATTTCTGCGGGTGAGTGGGTGACAAGGCTGTTTCTCCGACGCTGCCGTTGCCAGTGTCATGGGGAGCAGGGTGGCCCTCCGAGAAGGAAGGCTTTTTCCATCAGCTGAGGGTCTCAGCTGCTGCTTGTAGAAATCCCATCCCCATCCGCAGAGGTAACGCGCTGGAACGTTACGTAAGGAAGAGCCTACAAGAAGTGTATGTTGAATTCCCCGTGCATGAATATTAAATATTTGTGTGATTGGCTGCCTTAAACACCCCATCAATATTTAGAACTGGTCGGGGGGACAGTGGGAATTCTTCAGTATAAATTATTTCTGTAATACCGCAGTCTTTGCATCTCTTTGTGTTCCGGAGGACTAAAGATAGATGACACATAAAAATGGAAGTGGTTCCCTTCTTTCACTCCTGGGCTATATAATTTAAAGGGAAGATTCCTCTTAGAGGTTTTTAGGGTTGGTGTAATCCTCGAGTATCCTTTTTGATTTTAAAATATAGATTCCTTTATCTTCTCAGTACCAAAGGAAAAATTTTTCCTCCCAAATGTGCCTTGTCAGATAGAGTAGATTTTATTCCAGGGAGAATATGGGACCTTACAAACCATGGGAACTTCTGAGGATAACTGGGAGAGCTTGCTAGCCCTTCTGCCAAATAGCAGCGTGGTATTTTAGAAGTGACCCTCCATCTCTCTTGCTTATTTTCTAGGTGTAGTAAAGTTAATCACTGCTCTTTTTTTTTTTTTTTTTCATTTTAGGTAGAGTTTTATGAGTCCTGCATGTTGACTTCTCTTTTGGCAGTGTGCTGATCCCTCCCAGGGTGCAGGGATACAATTCCAGCCTGTCTGGAGGTGTCCAGCTTCTCTGCTGCCCTCCACGCTGACCCAGCAGCATTTCCTCTGCAGCCTTAATTTCCAGGGGGTTTTTTTTGGTGTGGCAAATGCCCTTTCCCTTCCCCTCATGCTACCCACGACCTGAACGGGGTTTGAATTGCAAAACACATCTCCCCAGTATGATTAAAAAAATCCCGAGGGGCAGGAAACAACCACATCTTGTTTTTTATCGGTGTCTGTTATGACTCCAGGTTTTGGGCAGGAACATGAGAAAAAGACTTGACTCCATTCCTCTAAGAAGGCGGAAAACATTCCTGTGGGAGATGCGTGCCTGTCACATCCATATACAGTTCTCTTCTGGAGGCTAGGTTGTAACCCTTGGATCAATCCCTGAGCACTCCAACAATAGGAGTATGATCTCCCTTTGAAGCTGGCTCCAGTTTTGAGCAGGAGGTTGGACTGGAGACCTCCAGAGGTTCCTCCCTCCCTCCCTAAGTCCTGTGACTCTGAGGCAGACAATGTTCTGGTGAGTATTTACTGAACACACTAATAAATGAACTGGGAAGTGAGTCCAAGCAAACCCCGTTGGCGAAGACAGGAAATTCTTCAAGCTCTGTCCACGTTTGCTGTCCAGCAAGTTTTAATGTCAGCACAGCTGAACCAGGAAGAATTTTCCACCCTCTCTGTGGGCGTTTTGTGGATGAATCTGTGGAGCCTGCAGACTGATCAGCAGGTCGTGGCTGCTTACTTTTTATGCCTCTATGGAAGCAGATCTCATTCTCCTGAGGGTCAGTGGATCTCTGGCCTCTGCAGAGCCTGTGAGCCACAGGCCACTTCCAGGGCATGCAGATTCCAGCCTGTGCTGCCTCATGCTTCTCCACAAAAGTGCTTCAGTCCTAAACCAGCACAACGACTTCTAAGATCAGGGCTGATGAGCCTCTCTGAACGCCCTGTCCTTGACGCCTCGCTGGACACTGTGTCCCTTGTGGCCTAGGATTTCCTGCTTCCAAGCCTTTCGGCTGAGCAACTGCAAAACATGCTCCACAGTGGCCTTTAGACATGATTATCTCTCCTAGAATATTATTGTTTGGGAAAACCCAGTTGGTTTCTGCTTTCTCGGGGACAGTAGGAGCTGTAGCTGCTGCTCCCTGTGTTTGCCAGGTCTCCCCGGGCAGTGTCAAAGGGCAGAGTACCTTCTGCCACTGATATTGTCCCAAGAGCACTGTGCTCTGGCCCCTTCCTGCTGCCTTGAAATCCATGTTACCCTCCAGTTCCTCCCTCTCCACAGTTACTTTTCAACCTGCCCCAGAACACCATCCTGACCATTTGCCAGATGGATCCTATGACTTTCAGGCTCTGATGGTGTTCTCTTTTCTGAGGAAACTTCAGGCCTCCATGGATCCCAGGGATTGCAGCTCATCTCTAAAATCCCTTTTGAATTTAGGGACTCTGAACCCTGACCTTGGCATAGATTCGTCAGAAAAAAGGAACTTTTGCATTTTGCAAGGAAGAAGATTTTGGTGGACAGATGATCCACTGTGATCTTTCTCTGGGAACATATGTTTTGGTTTATTGTTTTCATCATAATTTTATATGCTTTATTTTGTTGTGATTTCCCTGTCCCCTTCCTTCCCTGAGACTGTTGGTAAGGAGGATGTGGCCACCCCAGGAACTGACTTCACATTCTCAATACCATCTGAGAACTTTTCAGGGCAGAAGGAGGTCCCCGTGGGAGGACTTGGCTCCGTGGGCCGTTCACTTTGTCACTGTCCTGGAGTACAGAGTGCCTGGAGGAATTCACCCCTGAGTCTTGGTATCCCATGTGACAGTGACAGCCACGCTTCCAGCCTGAGCAGCTTCACCCAGGACACCACAGTTCCACACTAAATGTGTTACTCAAAGCTAAGAGCCACCTTTCTGACATCAGATGTCCTGGAGCTGCAAGCCACTGTGCTGGGGAAGCGAGCTCTTCTCTGTGTTCTTTTCCAGGGATCTTTTATTAGCCCCATCCTTTTTCTGGAAGACAGGACTCCTAACAGGCTTAATCCTGTATAAATTCTCACTGTCAGCAGTCTGTCCTCCTCTTTTTTAACACAGCCCGTGTGATTTCTCCAGCTGGGAATTAATGACGAGTGTTGAGACAGTCCCAAAACTTTAAGAAGCTGATGGCTGCTGCCTTCTGCTCACGATCCAAAAACCTTTCCCCTCATTCCCAGGTTCTAGGTCAAGTTCCAGTTTCCACAGGAAGTTCAACATGGGGAGACTTTTCTGTTCAATTCATGGCTGGAACTGGCCAAAGTGTAGTGTATGGTGAGCCTTAATCACTCCCATGCTCTTTGTCCTTGACACCCCTTCCAGGTAGCTGATGTGTCCTCTCCCTATGGCAGCTTGCACTTCATGCTGCTCAGTGATGGAGGTTCTCCTCCTCTGTTTTCATGGATTTACACAAATTCTACCAGGTTCCAGCTGGAGGGAGCAGGGTGAGGGACTCTGACCTGTCCCTGCTCCTGGCAGAGCAAATGTCACAGCTACAGCAGGTGTCCAGGGGAGTTGGGGCAGTCCCCAAGGATGGAAACCCCCCCCAACACTCAGGGCCCCACAGGACCATCCCTAAGAATCACCTCCTGTGCCTGAGAGGGTCATGCAAACCCTCCTGGAGCTCTGGCAGCCTTGGGGCTGTGCCCACTGCCCTGGGGAGCCTGGTCAGTGCCAACCACCCTCTGGGGGAAGAACCTTTGCCTGAGATCCAACCTGAGCCTGCCCTGGCACAGCTCCAGCCATTCCCTGGGTGCTGACCCTGGTCCCCCCAGAGCAGAGCTCAGTCCCTGCCCCTCCTCTGCCCCTGCCCAGGCAGTTGGAACTGCACTGAGGTCTCCCCTCAGTCTCCTCTGCTCCAGCTGAACACACCAAGTGCCCTCAGTGTCCTCACACGGCTTCAAATCAAGGACCTTCCCTATCTCCATGTCCCTTCTTTGGACACTCTCCAATGGCTTCAGATCTTTCCCATATTGTGTCCCCCCAAACTGCCCCAATGTTGAGGTGAGGCCGCCCCAGGGCAGAGCAGAGCAGGACAATCCCCTCCCTGATGCCCCCAGGACAGGGTTGGCCCTCCTGGCACGGCCATGGCCAGCTTGCATCCTTGCCACAGACAAAGGAAATTAAAACCTCCCCAGCAGCCCTGCCAGCAGCCCTGGTTTCCCAGCAGGCTGTTGCAGCCTGATCTGAACTCATTGGAAGGAAGAAGATGGGTTTTACTCCCCCAGCAGTCGTTCACCCACGGGGCAGCAGGACTGAGATCCCCCCATTGCTGTCAGGGAAAAATCTATTTTGGACTCCTGTTTTAGCCAGTACTTTTGCAGGAGAAAGAAAAGGGCTTGAGGCTAAAGTTGATCCTCTCGGGCTGCATATTTCAGTACTGGAAGGCTGTGACTCAGTGGCCTCTGGAAGCTCTCCAAGCTATCAGTAGCTCAGAGGAATTAAAAACTCAACGAACTGCCTGTTCTCCAGAAACTTGTTTTGTACGTGCTGTGGAAGAGATGAGAGATTTGAGAGAAGGTGGCCCTTGGCTGGGATCATTGGTGGAATCACTGGTGGAATCATTGGCTTTAACAAGACACAGCAAGCAATGAATATTTATTTTATTAAAATGCTCTTTTAATGAGCCTTTTTGCCAAGTTGAGGTGGAAGTATTTGCCAAAATACCATGTACACTGTAATAAATCCCACGGTACCTAATAGGCTTCCCCACATGGTCTTCTGTCCCTCACATTCTCTGTGGAGAGCCATCAGAATCCCTGTTTTCTCCCCCAGAAGGGGAAGGAAAGGCTGAGTAGCATTTTTGATGTTTTTCCAGACAGCTGGAAAAGCTGATGCCCACAGAGATATGACCTGTGAAATCAGGAAACATCTTTCCACCCTTTTTGCCTCGTTTTCCCAGTTCTCAAGAGCAAGGGTTGGCTGAGCTGGCCCACCCCAAAGAGACTCAGTGAGGGGGTCCTTCCAGCTGAAGTTAAAGCCGTGGTTTTCATGCTTGCTGTGGGTGCCAGACTTGGCACTGCTGCACCTCAGTGGTGTGTGCTGAAGTGATCAGCCCAAGACAGAAAGCTTACCAGAGGAAGACATTTTGGTTGCCTTTGGAAAGCTGGAATTTGTCATCTTCCCAAAGGGGGTCTCCAGCTTGAGGAGCTGGAATCTCTTCACTGACACAGCAGAGATAAAGACTTCTGTCCAGCTTGGTACCTCACAGCCAGAACGGGTCAGAAAGTGTTCAGCTGCCTCTTCCTTTGTGGGTTCCTCGCTCATAAAACACTCGTTACCTGAAACTAAAGTATTTTTTTCTAGGAATGTGCTAATTCAAAGAAAGGTTTAACCAGAAAAGGCTTTCTGCTTCCAAAAGAGGGAATTTCTGGTTAATGGAGTGAGAGGGAATCGCTTAATTCAAACACCAGCTCAGTCTCAGCTGAAATACAGCAAAGACTGTGCTCCATCCCTGGAAGTGTCCAAGGCCAGGCTGGATGGAGCTCTGAGCAACTGGGCTAGTGGAAGGTGTCCCTGCCCATGGCAGGGGATTGGAACTAGATCATGTTTAAGGTCCCTTCCAACCCAAACCATTCCGTGATTCAAGTCTTCTGTATTTCCATGTTGCAGAGATTGTCCCCCTTGACTTCTTCTTTGTGTTCCTTGTGGACAACTTGTGTTGTTATTCCTTGTGGGTTTTTTCCAGCTGGAAGAACAGGGGGGTACCGCAGATATTTTCATTCTTACTGACTCCTAGGCTGGAGGCACAATGGCCAGCCTGTGGGGAAGGCAAGTATTAATGAGTGATCCTTCAAAAGCATCTCTCTTCTTTCTTTCAGAGTCTCCTCAAGTTGGGCCTTCACTTGTTGTCCACACGACTGTGACATTTGGAAGTGAGTACCTGGATTCAGACCCTGCAGAGGTGCAGCAGATAATTCTCAGTCACCTGGAGAGGATTGTGCCATCCCTGCCTAAACCAAGCAGCATCAAGTGTCACAAGTGGAGATACTCCCAGGTACTCTGCGGTGGGATCAGTCTGGAGCTGTGGTTTTCACCCTCAGGGAGCAAGAGGAAAGGGGGTAGTTGCCCAGTATCCATAGTACATTCCTCCACGTAGCCATGAGCAGCATCCAAGGCTGGCCAGCGACAGCCAGGTCATTTCTGGCCATGTTTCTGCATCCTGGCCCTGGCTCAGTGGTCAGTTGTGCAGCTCTCCTTGTAAGGAGGGACAGGAGCAGTGTGCAGGAAGGAAGTAAATCCCATGTACTTCAGTGGGATTTTCACTGGTATTTAAAAACATGACTCAATCCATTTCTCCACATCCAAAAATATGTGATATTATTAGCAAAATTCCCACCCTACCACAGAGTAGCAGAAGTCCTTGAGTTCAGAGGGACTAATTGTTATTATTTGATTTGGCCCAGTTCAATTTAACAGCATGTTACGCAAAAAATATTTTAAAGTAAACTACCTAAGGGTAATAATAGCAAAATGTGTATATTTTACAGGCTTCTTTTAAAAATCCAAGGAAATTGTTGGCAATTTCCTAAAGTATTGGAGTGTATCTGCATGTTTACCCAAAGCCTCTCAAGTTAAATTACATTGGTGAAACTGAACGTGGAAGTTGCTGCAAAATATTTACTTTTAAAGCAGTCCCTTAAAAATTTCTCCTTTTTATGAAGTCTGGAAAAGTTGCTGTAGACAACTGTTGTGAAGTCTGCTCGTAGCCCTTGATCTGCATCCAATTTGGGAACCTGGTCTCGTTAGCACAGAGTTTATTTTTCTGGGAGTTAGGTATTGGTAGATTGCAAAAGTGACCTTAGCACTGGTATTATTAATATTTATATAAATCGTATCAAAATCATGGTATGTTTTGCATGTTCCTCTTACCAGTTCAGGGTTGGGTTTTTTTTCCAAAAAAAATAAATCTAAGTCTCCATACAGTTGTCACTGTTCAGGTATTGTTTTCTGGTTGTGACTTCTGGTCTTTTCTTCTGCCTTCCCTGTTACCTTCCTGCTTCAAACTGCTTGTGAGCACCAGAGCTGCAGGTGGCAGGGAGGAGAAGGGCTGGATCTGTCTCCAGCAGACACACACTTGGCTGGCCAGCTCTGGAAAGGGTTCCCAAAACAAAGTAAGAAGTATTTCTAAGCAGAATTGATACACCCTACGTTCTGCTGCTATCACAGATATACAGCATAAAATCTGTCCAATTCAGCTGCTTTGCTTATGTGTGCAAGGAGAGGGCTTAATGTGCCTTTCCTTGCACTACCCACACTTTCAGCACAGTGTCAAAGGTGACATAAAAGGTGACATGCATTATGTATGGCCCGTTCGGATTTATTCCACCCTGGATAAAGGAAAAGACAGGACTGGCAGTTAATTTCTTCCTAATGAATCAAGACAAAAAAAGTCTCAGTTGCATTCTGCGAAACAACGGTGCTTTCTGCAGCCTGACAAAATGATGGACACAGGGGATTGATTATAGAATCCTGGAATCACAGAATGGTTTGTGTTGGGAAGGACTTTAAATCATCTCGTTTCAACACCTTCCACTAGACCTGGTTGATCCAAACCCCATCCAGCCCCTGTCTCTGTTGCTGCAAACGACCTTCAGCAGCTGCTGGTGCTTTTTGGCTGTGCCACAGGAGGAATTACCCCCAGTCTGTAATTCGGGAGATGAATGTCAATATGTCTTAGGCTGCAAAGAAGTCGGTGTAGGTCAGATGTGTTATCTCCATAAAGAGATCTCTAATGCCACCCTATAAAATAATCACTGCCTAAATTAAATATCTGGGACAGAGCTCCCTCTTTCTCTTAAAGCTATCTTTACTTTCAATTATAATAAGCTGTTGCCACAGAGGCAAAGGGAACTGATAAGATGGGTGCATCTTTCCCCTGACTCTTTTAGATGGGATTTATCCTACTTGTTAATTAAATCCGGCTGTAACATCCTTCACATGGCCAAACACAATCCTGGGATTAAAATGCAGACATTACAATTATCCGTGGCAGATGAGGGATTAGGACTCCCAAAATTCTACTGACACTGCTTAGCAGCACAGCTGCAGTTCTGGATGCCCTGCTTTAATTATGGGGAGGCACCATTAGCATTCAGAGCCACCAGCTTCCCAACCCATCACGTGTCGTTGAGAGAGTCCCTTTATATGGAATCATGGAATCATTATGGTTGGAAAACACCTCCAAAGTCATCAAGTCCAACCTTTGACCGAATACCAATAAGGGTAATCTGGAATTGATGTTGGACACCACCAGAAGAACGTGAAGGAGGAGGAGGATCATTCCTTTCCCCTGCCTGGAGCGAGGGTCTTTCATACATTGCTCACACAATCTTGCCATGCAGGTGAGAAGGTTGCAGGCTGAGGTGTGGAAATATTGATCCTGTGGTCAGGATCACAAACCAGGAGCTGTTTGGTACAGCCAGCATCAAACAAGCACTCAGCAGCCAACAAGGAAGGACACTCAAAAAACCTCTTTCCGCTAAACCTTTCTTCATTCTTTATACTCTGCTCAATCTGTAAGAAAAAATTTAGGAATAAATTAAATACTGACTTAAAATTAGTCTGAGAGGGAGGATCTCTGGCTGGATTTCCCATACCTTGGATAGACTCTTCTGTTAAGCTGGGTTGCAACTGGCTGTTTCAGATAGTTGCCTCCTTTAAAGAGCTGCAGTGACACAAAATGCAGCCAGTGACATAAATGTGGCTGGTTTGCAGCTGCTCCACGCTTGGCAGTGGCAGGTAATGGCTCAGCAGTGGCCAGCTGAGTGGACATTTGAATCAGTGGAAAAATGCCCTGGACTTAGCAAGATTCCTTGGACATAAGGGCTTGTTCAGTGAAGCTGGCAGTCCCACAGTGGGACACAGGAATGTGTCACTGCACGGGAATCCAACACGGCTCTTTGGACCAAAGGCAGAAAATCCAGAAATGATGAGAACAAAATTGTCCTCTCTGTACCATGCTTTAGGAGCCTGTGGTTTGATCTTTACTGCTGGTCTACTGATGTGCTCCTGCCCTTTTGTTTTCTCTCTCTGCCTTTCTAGATGTTTTTCTCTCTTTTTCAGCAGTTCATCCTTACGGATCTTGTCTTGTCATTCCTTTTCTCAGACTACTTCTTCCCACCTTCCTCCTGCATCCTGTGGCATCCCTGGATGGAACTAGGTGATCTTTAAGGTCCCTTCCAACCCAGGCTTTTCCACGATTCTGTGATTCTATGATTCTGTTATCTTCTTCCCTTTTTTATCCTCTCTGCCTGTGCCTGCCCTGCCCTCACATTTACCTTCTGCTGCCCTGTCTCCGTGCTGAGATTCACCAGTGCTGCTCTGGGATGCACTGATCCAGTACAACATGGACATGTAGGTTTGGAACAGGCTAAACAACGTGTCACACAGCCAGGAGAGATGATCTTTAAGTTCCCTTCCAACCCAAACCATTCTGGGATTCCTACCAAGGCTTTCCCTAAGGAAAACAGACCCTTCTAGTGTGAAATTCAGGTAAATGAGATACTTTCTCTTCCAACTGCCTGTATGCTTTTCTTTTCCAGGTTACAAAGGCTGTGCCCAATTGTCCAGGACAAATGATTCTTCATACTCAACCTCTTCTGATTTGTGGGGGCGATGGATTCACCCGCTCCAACTTCGATGGCTGCATAGAGTCTGCCATGAGCCTTGCAGAGGCTGTGAAGCCTCATTTATAGCAATTTCCAAGTCAAGCTGCTGAATTTCATCTAGATTTATGATGGATTTTCCTGTGATGGATTAAATTTGAGTTTAATGTCAACATCACTGGCCTCTGTCTTGCTAAAATAAATAAAGGGAGATGTATCGGTGTGCTGTAATAATTACTGGGATAGAATTAAATTGGATTTTCCAGAATCTGTGCTGTGAGTGGTTACTTTGATTGAAGTAAAGCCTTTTCTGGCTCTAGTCAGAGGCACGGAGCTCCAGCAGCCTTTCCAGGTCTCCTGATGCTTTTACAGCCCCTGAAAATTATGTCAAGGAGAGGAGCCTGCCTTGAAACAGCACAGAAATCCATGGAGCCACCGAGTTTGCTCCTTGTAAACTCCTTGTTTACTCCTTGTCTTAGTGACAGGAAAAGGGGGAATGACTGCAAAAATGACTGAGTGGGTTTAGATGATGTGTTAGGAATAAATTC
Source organism: Pipra filicauda (assembly GCF_003945595.2). NCBI lineage: Eukaryota > Metazoa > Chordata > Aves > Passeriformes > Pipridae > Pipra > Pipra filicauda. The sequence goes on from NW_024104761.1 coordinate 99,489, forward strand.
TTGGCTGTGAGGGTGGGGAGGCCCTGGCACAGGTTGCCCAGAGAAGCTGTGGCTGCCCCTGGATCCCTGGAAGTGTCCAAGGCCAGGTTGGACGGGGCTTGGAGCAACCTGGGCTGGTGGGAGGTGTCCCTGCCCATGGCAGGGGTTGGACTGGATGGGCTTTAATGTCCCTTCCCACCCAAACCATTCTGGGATTCTCTGAGCATTTGGAGCCTGGGAGGCGACAGAAGGAGCATGCACAGTCGATCCCAGAGATTTCATACATCCATGTGGGCATTAGGGCTGCTGTCCCAGAGTCAGCCTGGGAATAAACATTGGCATCTGGGCTGTACCATGAGTTTACCACAGCAAAGATGCTGGCCAGGGGGGTGGATGCACTTAAAATAGTTCAGTATTTGCCAGGTTAGAGAGTGCCAGGCTCATCATAGCTCTGTGCTGGTCCAGGATTCCCTGAGCAAGGAGCAGCCCTTTCCTCCTTCCAGGTGCTGGAGGAGTCAGGGTAGGAGCAGCCAACACTGAAGGTGGTTTAGCTGCTTTGCCTGGCAAATACCAAGAGGAAGGAGGGAAAGGAGTTTATCTAAGCGTGGTCTGGGGCGGTGTTAGTAAGAAAACTGTGCTGACATTTCAGAGTTACCTCATCACCACCATAAAAGCTCAAAGTAAACAGCCAGTCCAAAAATTAGGTGACTTTTAGACAGCTTGATACTTTATTTTGGCAGAACAGGTGCAGGACAGGTCCAGGGAAGGGCATGTGAGTGAATGAACAAGGAATTTGATTTGAAATACTAAAAAAAAATGAACAGCAAGTATAATTGTGTTGAAAATACTACCTGTCAGGGTTTCAAGTATTTCTAAGCTACTAAACTGTGTTTCTGTGAAGTCAGTTTTGAAATTACTCAAAAATTAACCAAGAAATCATTTATTTATTCTAAATCTGATTTTAACTCACCCTTCCTCTTAAATCACATGTCACGAGTTTAGTACCTGTCTACCACGGCACTAAAAATAACAAAATTTACCAGACAGAATTTTAACTGTTAGAGGAGTCCAATTCAGCCACTTCTTTTTTTTTTTTTTAATACCTCTGCATTTGACCAAAAATCTGGCATCCTGTGAGCTGAACGGCTGAACGCTGTGAGTTATTTGTGTTTGACCATTCCTAGTGCAGTATTTAAAGTGAAGGCAAGAACTGTAAAACTTGATAATTTTAAAAGCTTGCAGAAAACTGAATGTGAGGCATCTCTGATTTAACACTGTGTTGTTCTTCTCACTGTCTCTCAAAGAGCTGTGCTCCAGAGGGCTGTGATGTTCTCTCAGGGGCTTTGTATCAGCAGCAGCCTTCAAATACCACAAGGGACAGAGAAGTGGAGATGTCTCTGCTCCATCCTGTCAGCAGTCTCTCGACTTTGGTCTTTCTGAGACCTCAAAATACCTGTTCATAAGCAAATTACCTTTTTTTTAAATCGTGAGGTTCTTGATTCTGAGGTTTTTGAGCATGAATCACGGCGAGTCTCAAACTGCTCCCCTCCTTCCTCATATCACAGAGTCCCAGAATCATTTAGGTTGGAAAAGACCTCCAAGACTGTGGATCCAACCCATGCCCACCTTGTCCCCCAGCCCAGAGCACTGAGCGCCACGTCCAGTCCTTCCTTGGCCACCTCCAGGGCTGGGGACTCCAAACCTCCCTGGGCAGCCCCTTCCTAAGCTTGACAACCCTTTCAGTGAAGAAATTCTTCCTGAAAATATCCTGACAGTCTATCAAAACGCTTCTGTCCTGTAGCTTCCCCCCAGATTAAGATGATTTAGACAGAAACTACTTGTGGGGGTTTTTTTGAAAGGTGGAGTGAAAAAGTTCATGGATGTGTCCCTCTGGATGTGCTCCAAGCATTGGGCACGTGAGGGTCTCCGTGGCCACGTCTCATTCTGTAGCTGGAGGAGGGAGACATGGCATTAACTGGAGGAGGGAGACATGGCATTAACTTTCCCACACACGGCGGGGAACGAGGAGTGATGTTTCAAAGAGGCCACTGTGTCCAAAAGGGTGGCAACAGAAGAGACTTGTCTGGTTGATTTCCTGAGATTTTCCCTGGATTTCCCATTAACTGGCAGATCCATCCATCACAACCACTGTCTCCCTGTTCCCAGACGAGGGTGATGGCTGTGTCTGATCTCATATATGCCACAATTAGAGTGTTTTAGCTCCCAGACCATGATGTTATTGTCTTCCTCAGCACGAGGAAAGTCAAGGTTATAAATGCTCAAAGCCTGTTAGCTCACAGTTGTGGTAGCTTCCCTCCAGTGAGCATCACTTGGCAGGGCTGGCCTGTGGCATCTTGTACAGTCGCTGCTCTTGCAGTGTGATCAGGGAATATGGGAACAAGGAGATAGTGGTTGTGATGGATGGATCTGCCAGTTAATCAGAAATCACAGCCATCCTGGGAAAATCCCAGGAAATCAACCAGACAAGTCTCCTCTGTTGCCACAGAAGAGATGCATCTTCCTGATCTCAGGGCATTTAAGTGTACCTTTAGGCCTTTGACAGCAATCCTTCCTTTTCAGTTACTGTCCCATCCCACAGTCTGTCCTGCCATTGCCACCATGTCACGGGTGCTGAGATGGACCTGTCGTATCCCGTGACAGGATGAGTTTTGGAGGAGGCCCTGGCAGAGATGGGCTTCAAATCATGGCACACCCTCTCCTGAGGGGCATCTCTCTGGCATGAATTTAGGGCCCTGTGGACAAGGATCCAACCCTGCCATCTCTCTGCCCACTCCTGGCATCTGACCCCGCCTGCAGATCCCTAAGATGGAGTAAAAGTGCTGTAAAGCAGATAAAATAGAACAAGTGCCAAAGGAAGCCACAGGACCCTGCTGAGAGCCCATCATATTGTGGCTGCTGGTTGGGGTAACTCTCACAGATCCTGCAAAATCACCTGCATTGCTCTCAGTGCATTTGGTTGTAGGAATTGAGCCCATTTCCAAAAAGAGCTTGGAAGAGGAGACAGGCACCCAGCTCCTCAGCCCACATCAATTCCCAAACCACACATCTCCAAAGGCTGGGGCTGTGTTTCAGGCATCTGAAAATAAATAAAGAGATTAATTTTGTTTTGGAGGGTTTGGTTATTTATTTTTTTTTTCAGTTTCAAAAGGAGGTGCTGCCCAGCTGAAAACACACGGTGGGTTTCACAGCACTGAGCTGGGAAACATCCCTGCAGTGAAAGCCACTCTGCTTTCCCAGAGGCCAGGATTTCCTAGGGATCTCGCTGCCCTTGGGATGTGCCAGCATCACCATATTTGGCACGTGTGACCAAGGAGGAAGGGGGTGGAGGTCTCTGCTCCCAACAGGATCAACACCACAGCTAAAACAGTTTGCTTGGGTCATGTCTGGGCAAGTTGGGGCATCCCCATCCTCCACCGTGACCACACTGCTCCTTGATGGAGGGACAGTGCTGTGCTGGTGCAGCAGCAGATGAAGAGCAGGCATCGCTGAGCCGTGGCACCAGCGTGGCATCACCCCGACACGAGTTCCTCTTTGAGTTAGTGCAAAGAAGAGGAACCTCACCCTGCATCACCCAAACTGTGCCTGGGCCATCCAGCCCGAGCCGCAGAGCCAGCCCTGGGTGCCTGGGGAAGCACAGTGTGTGCTCGGCTGCTCCAGCTGCAAAATCCAGCGTTTCCAGCTCCTAAGGGCTGTGCCGTGCCGGCGGGAGGTGGTGCTGGCACCGGGAGCCCAAGCGCTGCCGTGGGGGGACGAGGGCGCTCCCTGAGCTTCCCGGCGAGCACCTTGAGCCCCCGTGCAGAGATTTCCCTGGAGCCAGAGCCGGTTTTGCCTCTAATCCAGTCTCCGGCTCAGATGTGCCGTCCGTAAGCCGCTTTGCGTGGCAGAGCTGAAGCCCTGAAATCCCGGAGCCTTCTGCTGCCGCTCTGCTCTGCCCGGCTCACCATTAGCCTCCTTGGGATTTTTGCTTAATTCCCGCGTTCAGGTGGCACCTCCGAGCTCAGCCGGTGATGGCACCACGGCCGGCGCTTCCAGGTGCTGTCAAAGGCGCGGCCCCACAGGGCAGTGACACAGCCCTTGGCCAAGGAGGGGTGAGGGGGGGGCGGCTCTCATTCCAGAGCCAAGCAAAACTTCTCCTCTGGGGGTGAATGGATGGAAACGGGCAAGAAATAACCCGCGGGGAGTTATTGCTGAATCCGAGTGGGGAGATTTTGTGCTGAGCAAAGGGGGTGCAGGGCAGGTTGCTGTTGGCATGGGGGTTGTGGTGCTGAAGCCTCGAAAAGGCTCCTGATTCCTGTTATTCCCCAATTTTCATCCCATAACAGCCGAGCATCACTATAACCGGGGGCATCACTATAACCGGGGGCATCACTGTAACCAGGTGCATCACTGTAACCAGGTGCATCACTGTAACCAGGTGCTTCGGGCATCATCCAAAAAAAGCCCAAAAGGGCCCTCGTGCCCAGCGCTGTGTGTGGCTGTCACCCTTGTCCCCTGCTGCTCTGAACATCTGGGGGAGGGGGGCTGATGCCAGGGGGGTTTAATGCAAGCCAGGGCCACGAGGGCGAGCAAAGAGCCCCGGCCGTGCCCCAGGCAAGCCCTGCCACGCCTGTCCAGGCCCTGCTGTGGGAAAAGGAGCCCGTTCCCCTGCCCGGCCGCTCAGCCGGTCACGAGGGCGCTGCGGTGAACCGCAGCTCGGCGTGAGATTATCTGTGCGGAGCAGGGTTCCTGCCCGGCCGGGCGGCACCTCCTCCCTCACCTGCGCCGGTGCCGAAACATCCTTCCTTTCTCAGCGCTATCGTCCCCTCAGATCTCCCCTCCGGGACGATTACACACGTCAAGGTCTTTAAAGCAGAGCACGCCCTGCTGCAAGGACCTGCTGGTTTCCCCCGGCTGGTTTCGGGGCATGGAGGTGATGCTCGCACCGTGCGCGGGTTTGACCGTCCTCTGCCTTTTTCAGCCCGGACTGGGGGGAAAAAATAGGAAAGAAAAAAAATTGGTGGGCAGTCAGGCACTGCTCAGCTTGGAATATAGGTCAGCCTCGGTCCTGGAAGCTGCTTTCCTTGCCCAGAGCAGAGGGAAAGGGGATGAGCTGGCAGGAGAGGAGGGGCTCGGCTGCTCTCCTTCGCCACCTTTTCAGAGCACAAAAAATCCCAGCTCAGCACCCCAAAGCTTAGTGAGGCACAGCCCTTCCCTCTGCAGGGAGCACACACGTGGCCATCCCCCAGCACGGGAGAAAGGGAATCTCGGAAACACTCTGGGACAAAGGGATTTCTGTTCTCGAGCTGCTCACAGATGTGTTGTAGCAATAGCCATTGGCTGTACGTGGGTATTGATCTTTAGAAGGAGAGCTGGAGCAATTCTGCTCCAAAACCTGGATTATCAGCACCCTGCACCCCGGTCATTTTGGATTTGCTGCCTCCCTCAGCACACCTGTGTAGTGCAAATCCCACTTCCCCTGTAGTTAAAAGGCAGTTTTGGAGGCCAGTTTGGGAATGCAAACGGCAAGCACAGCAGGTCTGGAGCACGTACAAATTAACCCCACAAAATGTCACAGTCCAGTGTTCCAGCCAGTCCCCCGGCCCTTGCCAAAGGACTTGCCAAAGGAATTTTTGAGCAGGACACAACAGCTCTGGGTTGCAGAGAAAACTGGGTTTTCCGCCCCAAATGTGGCTGGAGATGGTTTCTGGCTGTTTCTGAAGATAAAAGAACTCCTCATATTTGCACCCCAGGACCGTGTGCTGGAACTGGGAAGCAAAACAGCAGTGGGAGGGTAGGATTGATGCTGAGCAAGCAGATCAGCTCTGTAGAGGGGAATTTGGTCAGACAGGGAGAATTTCAGGACTAATTCACACCCCACATGGCCGAGCAATGCAGGGGGTGGAGAGGAGGGGAAATGGTTTGCCCGTGTTGCTGGCACTGCATTGTGAGCAAGGTGACACCAGGTGGGCCTCGTCCTACAAAGCCTGTGGAGGTTTCCCCAGGGAAACAGCAGGAGCTGAACCTCCCTATTCCCATTCCCTGGTGTGTTGCTGGAGCAGGGCTGCAGTAAAAGCAGAGACACAGGGTTTGCTATTGCAATTATTAAAAATTACAAGGGTCAGGGTCAGCTTTTGGGCAGAATCTGGTCATGCTGAATTAATGGGAACCACACCAGGCTAAAATCAAGGTTGCAGAGAGGGGTTGCATTCATCTCTTCCTCTGAACAAATAAATAGCATAGGCAAAGGTCCACCAGTAAAAGTGGTTTTGCTGGCAACCCTAGGAATGTACTTTTCTTTGCTCAAATCTACCTAAAAATAGGTGAAGTTTTCTTGTGGGACTTCTTTTGTTCTTGTCTGCAAGTGTTATTTTTTGATTTGGTCACTAAGAGAAAAATTTATTTCTATATGGATCATTAAAAAAAAAATAAAAAATAAATGCATGATTTGTAGCTTTTGATTTTCCCTGGAGGTCATAACTGGAGCTGAAATTCCCGAGCCATATTCGCTGAGGCAACGTACACACAGAGGACTTCGTGTGGGGGTTTTCAGCATGGCCTCTGTCCAGTCAGTCATTTTTGAAAGCAATAAGATATTCAACTCCTAAGCTAGTGAGAAAAACAGAGACAGGGCACTGTAAGGCAGATTTTCTGCCTGCATCTGTGAGCACAGGCGCTGAACTCGAGGGTGCTAAAGAAATCCCTGCTCCCGGGGAGCAGCCAGAGGGTTAATTTTGGCTCCCTCTCCCTCACTTTATTCTTTGAATAATGAAATTAGTTGTTCCAGAGTCTTTTGAAGGGCTGAGCTTCGCCTTCTTGTAGAACAATACACGCTGTGCTCTCGATGTGAGTGCACTTGTGGTGAACTTTGAGCTACACATCTGCTATAAAGAAGTAACTCTTATTCCCACTTGGCCATTGCAAGCAACAGATTCAGGCTCCTCAGCACAGTTCTGTTCACTGCATGTCAGCCTGATATGCAGAGGAGAAGGGTAGAAATGGTTTGGGAACCTTGTTGAAGCACACTGGCACACTCAGAGCTTTCACTGGGGAGCGAGAGCTGCAGCTGAGCCCTGCAGAAGGTGAGTGCACGACTAATCTGCAGCCCATCACCAGCAAAGCCCCTTAAATCTGGACATTAACTTCTCAGCTGTGCTGGGAGGCTGCACAAGGCTTTAAGATCCTTTCCAACCCAAACTATTCTGTGATTCTGTGGTTCAGTTTTCACCTCCCTACAATAATGTCTGCAAACACCAACAGAAGAGCTGGGAAATCCTGTGGGCATTTCATCGTGTTGCAAAGAGCCACAGAAGGGAAATTTGGGATCTAATCCTGCTGCATGGGAATTGTCCTCAGACCCAGGGACACAGGATGAAACCTTTTGCAGCACAAATGAAAACAACCTTCCCAACTCTCCCTGTAAGGATGCGACTATTGCAGAGGTCCTGCCCCTCTGGGTGCTGGTGGGGAGGGCACTGGAGCCTCTGGAATATCACACAATCCACAGCCAGACATGGGATGGCATCGCAGCCCAGAGCTGATGGAGGACAGGGGGCTTTCCCCTTTAATTTCTTTTATTATAGCACTTGGTCTAACCCCTCCTCAGTAGCAGTCACATGGACAGATGGCTGTGTGGGCTTTTGGAATAAAACCATGGGAGCAGTGTCACCTTTTGGGCACAGCTGAGACTTCAGAGGCTGCATTTCTTCCCTTCATTGGTGGTCAAAAAAAAAACAAACAACAAAACAGGAAGAGACACAGACACCAGGGAAAGGCACAACCTGGCACTGGATGAGGTGGGCAGCATGGCCACAGGGGCAGTCCCATGTTCAGGGCACCCTACAGGGTGGGAGCCAGTCTCCTAAGCAGGAGACAGGAGGAGAGTTGTGGGTTTTGCGAGAAAGTTGTATTTCCAAGCAGTTTCTCTGTGCAAAAGGCCCCTTATATTTGCAAACCAGAAAAAGTAGGGCAAAGGTATGAGAAGGAGACTGAAACAGCAAGAGCAAGATGTGGTGGCATCTCACTGGAGACACTAGTGCCCAAATAGACATGCCACTTATTAATTACTGCAGGCAGCATTGATTTCATCATTTAAAACCACGGGTGGCAGGGCCCGAGGAGTGGAATATTCTGGGTGTCACAGTGTCACCTTTAGCATCAGCAGGGAGATGTGTTTGTTTGGGGTGATTTATGCAGTCCCATGACTTGGTCATGTGAGGTGTCATACGGTCTCTCACACCACCTCATGAAGTTCAGCATGAAACCAGACACGCTCTGCTTCTTTTTCCTCCTTGTTTTCTTGTAGCGTTGCTGGTGGCTGTGAACCAGGATTGTCTTGGAAATGGGAAATCATCTTCCCCTCACAAAGCTCATTTTTGACCCTCGTCCTCTCAATTGCTCTTCCTGATGCTGGTGGCACCTCCATCTGCATCAAAATCCATCAACACCTGCAGTGGGAGGTGCTGGGCACAAAATGAGGTCTTCTTTCCAAAACCAGTCTGTGACCATGTGCTTCTTATCCAAGGATCTACATTTGAGCTTGTTGAAGTGAAGAGAGCAGGGTTTGCAACACGGTGCCAGAGGGAACCATCAGTTCATTTGTCCAAAATCAGGGGCCATTCATTATTTCCCCCCCACATATTGCAGGATGAGCAGCCTGGGTTCATCCCAGGCTTGACCTGAGGATGTCAAGAAATGGTAAAACTAAGAGTTCATTCAGTGACCTGCTTCAGTGCTTGATTCACTCCTGTGTCCTCTTTCTGATGTGACTGACTGCAACCAGAACCACCAGGACTTGACAGGCCTTCAGCCATTGCCCTGAGGAACCCATTGGGACAGAATAATTCCAGTAAGGAAACAGCTTCATAATCTTCTTTTCAGAAGCAAAATAGGCCGACCATCTTGATCCTTTCCTTTTCAGCCTGGACCATGACAGAGATGCTGGACATGGCACCAGAGTCCTGTAAATCCCCTGGGCACGTCCAAGAGCTGCAGGACTCGACTCCATGCACAAAGCCAGGAGCTGCAGCACCCAGAGACCTGAGTTTGAAGGTCAGGATCTAAAGGTGGCCCAGGAACTGAGCTACTGCAGTTTAAGCAAATCAACCGAGCGGGGCCTTTTTCTCCGGTGGAAAAACCACTGGAGATTGCTGCCATGGAAAAGCGGAGTTGTTGCCAAACACGGAAATGTTTCCTGATCTGTTTACTAATATTTGGTGCTCCTTTCTGGACGGTGTTCAAGCTAAAATCCAACCACACGTGTCAGCGACTTCCTGCCCTCCTCCCCACCCTCGGCTCCTGCACCCGGGGGAAAATCAGGGATGGGAAGAGCTGGTGAGAGGAGGAGAGGGATGAGGGGCTGTTGTTTTCATCTCCTGGAGATGCCGGCGCCAGCCTCTGCTCCAGGGGCACGGGGAGAGCAGCAGAGGGTTCTTGTGCCCGCGGTGGCCCATGGTGCTCCCGCGGCTCCAGCACCCGGGTTGGGGCAGGAGGACACGGATGGGCTTCGCTCGCCCAGCCCCTCGGGCAACCTAAGCCTGTGCCAGGCTGGTTTTTAATGGGAAATAACTAGGATATTACAATTGTCTCTTTATTATGGGGATGTTTACAGCCGTCCCAGCCCGTGGGGGAGGGATGGGAGTGCTGGCCGGTTCGCAGCTCCCGAAAGGTCAGCGTGGCACACGCGGCTACCGTAACCCTCCGACTACATCAGGCCTCTGCTTGACCAGCTCAGATTGAAGAACACTAAACTGAGACCTGCACATGGTTCTTAGCAGTAATTATGCTAAAAGTGGGGATTTTTGCACAGCCTTCAAAGACATTCTATTTCATTGCAGGTTCTTCGGTGTTTGAGGTTTCTTCAGACTGTGAGTTATTAACGTTATCCTGTCTGGTTATAAAGGAGTGGGATCCAGGGTTTTACTCCTCTGCTCTGCATGAATCATAAAATTATAGAATCACAGACTGGTATGGGTTGGAAAGGACCTTAAAGATCATCTCATTCCACCCCCTGCCATGGGCAGGGACACCTCCCACTAGCCCAGGTTGCTCCAAGCCCTGTCCAACCTGGCCTTGGACACTTCCAGGGATCCAGGGGCAGCCACAGCTTCTCTGGGCAACCTGTGCCAGGGCCTCCCCATCCTCACAGGGAACAATTCTTTCCCAATATCCCATCTACCCCTGCCCTCTGGCAGTGGGAATCCATTCCCTGTATCCTGTCACTCCAGTTCCCAATGAACAGTCCCTCTCCAGCTTCCTTGTAGCCCCTTCAGACCCTGGAAGGTTCTGTGAGGTCTCCACACAACCTTCTCCTCTCCAGGCTGAACGTTCCCAGCTCTCCCAGCCTGTCTCCACAGGGGAGGTGCTCCAGTCCCCTCAGCAACTCTGTGGCCTCCTCTGGACTTGCTCCAACACTTTCATGTCCTTCCTGTGCTGGGGGCACCAGAACTGTGCACAGAAACTTCACTGCCCATTCCAAGCTCTAAAGGGAGCCGCTGGCACCAGTCAGGAGGGAAGAAGCCCATCCCAAACTCACTTTGGCTCCATCTACACCACTGGACAGATCCATGTTAATCCAACCTACCTCTGCCTGCAAGGGGAGGAAAGAGCAGTGTTTTTCAAGGGAGAATCCTTGCTCCACTGGCATCAATACTTTTAGTGCAGTTGCCAGTTTCAATGGCTTTGGGTCTCTGGTTTAACAACTCAGAGCTCACTGTGTTCTTCTCATGTTCTTGTTTATTTCTGGCTGAAATCAGGGTTGAGTCTCTACAGAAATTGTTTACTTTGCTGTTGTCAATAGAAACCAAAGATCAAATAATCAGAGCTCAGCCTGTGGATGTAACTCAGTATCTGTTTATATTTTTGCTGACAAGTATTAATAAAGATATTTGTTTGGCCAAGGAGGCTTCACGGAGCAAACCAAGGTGGACGTGTAGTTGAAAAGTGGAGAAAAACAAGCCAAGACTCCCCTCAGTGGAAAACACAGGGGCTAGGGAGGCTGTCCCCAGTGATCCTGCATGGAATCCTGGAGAAATCCATGATTCCTTGTAAGAGTTGCTCTTCCTCCTCTCTTCCCACCAAGAGATGTCTCCAATGCTGAGAGAAGCAACCTGTGGTGGAGACGAGCACAGCCCTGGAGAGTTCAGGATGGAGCTGGCCAGGAAGGTGGCATGAAGAGCATGCTGTGACCCAGAGCTGTGCCCTGGAGTCACCTGGAGACGGCAGGAGCAGGAGGGGCAGCAAGTTTGTTCCATCCAGCCTCAAGCCTCACGCTCACTGCTGGCAAGGCACAAGTCCCTTGGAGGAAACCCGGATGCTCCTGCTTTGCTGTCAGCACACCTCTCCACTTCAGGAGGTGCATCCATACAACACCCCCTGAGGCTCAGCCTGCACCTCTGGAAGCAGAATTTGTCTCGGCAGGGCAGCCTCGGGTGGCACCGCCTAAAATCCATCTACACCGACCGAGATGACACTGTGCATTTCCTCCTACAGCTCCAGCCCAGGCAGGCTGAGGCACCCACTGCAGCAGGATCCCCACTGCAGTATTTCCTGTGATCCCTCCAGCCTGGTGAGCAACTCTTTACACCTTTAGAAACATGTCTGTGCAGGGAGCGTTGGAGCTTTTTAATGGCAGACCTGTGGAAGGAAAAGGAATACACTTGGGGACTTTGGAAATAGCTGTATCTGGCACAACAACAAACAAATTTGTCTGGCTTCCAAGCTTTCCCTTTACAAGAGTTTTGGATATACGTCTTGAGCAAGGCTTTGGGGATTTTTCTTTTGTTCTTCTGTGTCAGATTCTAGTTTCAGCTAAACGCAACTCCAACAACAAACGTGCTTTGAGCTTGTGTTGCAAGTGTTGAAATCACACAAAATTAGCACAGCTTCGAATGGCTCAAGGTGTTTGAAGATTGCAAAAGTCCCAGCTAGATAGGTATGTAGGTGAAAGACAAATTAAAAGCACAATGGGGAAAAAAATTCCTGAGCAACCGGAGCAATCTAAACCCAGTGGTTTCCCACTGTTTTACCCCACTGACGAGGTTGTGATGCTGAGCTTTGGCTGCCCAGGCACAGGGGAGAGCTGGATCTCAGCTCTGTGCTTCAAGGTTTCCCATCCTTGCAGAGCTGAAGAGACACCCCTGTGCATGTCTTAGAGAGGTTTTTCCAGTACTCTATGGAGTGAACACTTGTTAGGTGCTTGAGCCCTCTCACTCCACCTTGTTCCATCTCTGCCAGATCATGCCCATGCCCTTAGGCACTCTGCACCAAAGCTTCTTCCTTCCTTGTACGAGTTGGATTAGAAAAGAGAGGCTCTGGTATTTGGGAAAAGCCTTTATGATGCTTGGGTAAAGGTTAAGAGCACCATATCATCAATAATTAAAGCCCACTTGCCTCTTCACAGTGAGGAGCTGAGACTGTGTCGTTGTGCCTTCATTAATATCAGCCATCACCAGTGTGGCTAAAACAAGGAGCCTCACAAAACCAGAATAAAACTTGCATCAAACTGGGAACAGAAAGAGTGTTGAGGTCTCATTTTGAAGTCATCTGCTCAGTGCCTCTTCTGGGTTCAAAGGGGGCAAACCTACAAGACACTTCAATAGCACTTACACAGTTTCCGATTCGTTAGCACGGGGCTGTGAGTAATTCCGAAACCCTCACCTCTGAAGTGAAGCCAAATGGCAGCAAGTGAATCACCCAGAAGACCCTTTTCTGCTGGCTAAAGAAGCCACAAACACATTGCAAATGGCACAGGCTTCTTTGCTCATTCAGCATTTTGGTGCAAGCAGCTTTTATCCTGCCAATATTGCTCACCAATTCAGCTCATGAACGACTGGATTCTGAGGTAGCCTGGAGTTCTTTTACTCAGAAACCTGGTAACACAAGTGTTCTGAAACAGAAGGGTTTGGGGGGGGTTGTATTTTTACATCCTTCTATCTGTGACCTCTGGGCTTCACCATTAAACATTTAGCTTGAATCGGGATGTAAAGCGGAAATCACTCGTGCACGTTACCTTCCTCATCACATCCATCTTCACAAGGGAATGTCTCTGATTTCCTGTGGCAGGAGAACATGAAAATGCCTCTATTGGAGCAAATCCCCTGAACCCAGGATCCCATCTTGAACTCTGGCCAAAAACCTGGGGAAAGGCGTAAGAACAAGAAAAACACGCAGGGAAATTTCACCTGGGTGCTCTCACAGCTTCTGGTACTTTGTTGCTCGGGGGTTTTATGAAATAGGTCATTTTGGAAGCCTCATTCCAAAACAAACTCCTCACTCTTGAGCTTGCTCGTGGCCCTTTTAAACTCACAAAAACTCCTCACATCCCCAAACCCAGGAGACCCTGCAGGGGAAACGTGTCCTGAGAGGCAACACCTCCTGTGTCCAACCTGAACCTGCCCCCCGCTGAAGTTGGTGCCATCTGATACAGTCTAATTTTTTATAGCAGGACACATCAGGTACAACCAGACAGATGTGGCTTCCTACAGAAGCCATTCCAGATCTTTCATCCTCCCTGAAGCTTTCCTGGCTTCTGGGACAGGAAGACTAAAACACCACCCAGCACCCAAGACATGGGAGCACGTTGGATTTGTGCAGCAGCATCGTGATGCCCCCCTTTCCTTTCCTGGTAATCCCCTTTGGCTTTTTCTGATGCTCCTGAGCAATGGACTGGTTCTTTCATGGGTCCAAACACCAAATCTCTCTGTACCCTCACTGAGCTACATCTTCCCTGACACCAGGAGCATCCTGGGGCATGGCAGGGGCACACCTGGGGCTAGAAATGGGAATGGTAGCACCTACAGCTCCCTTTTGAACATCACCCAAATCCTGAGGAATGAGCCTGGAGCTCTAAAAATCTGCAGTGACAAGGAAAACACTTGGTTTGCCTTTTCAGAGAGGCAGTGAGCCAGGGGTTTACCCTAGTTAATGAGCTAAAATGCAAATAAGGTGAATATCCTCATTTGTGTAGGATTCTTTCTGTTTTACATCAGGGACTGTTTGGTCTTCATCCCTCAGAGGGCTATAAACCTTTTAAGACTAAAATAGCAGGGGCAACATCAATCCAAGGAGATTAAGCCAGCGTGCTGGAAGGGATATGTCCTCATAGCCAATACTGGATATTTGTGGTGCTTCACCACCCTGTTATTGTGCTTTTCTAGCAGATACCCAGAAGATGTTGAAGTTTAGCAAATAGGAACTGAAATCCCACTACTTTTTCATGTATAATAAAGAGACCTGATGCCAAAGGCTATTTAGCTTCGATCACTGAAATCCGTCAAATGTCCTAGGGAGTCAAGATGGAATCTGCAATCCTTTGATAACCATCACTCATTTGAAAACAGTGATATTTTGGGCGAGCCTGGGGTCTTCAAAAAAACCCAGACCCCCCAAATTTGGGGAGAAAAAAAGTCCCTGAGCACCAGGGACCCCCAAATTGGAAATAAAAAGGGTCCTCCAAATCTGTCCTATAAGGCCTGTGGGGCCTCCCCTGCCCCACGCTCAAGGAAGCCGGAGGAGGAGGAAGGACTCTGCCCCTACTTCAAAGGGCTGCTGCAGGAATTAACCTTACACCCCACTCCAAAATCCCAAAGCAAGGGGAAAGTGCCAAGGCTGTTCCCAGCTCAGGGACAGCTGGTTTGCATGGGATGTTGTTCCTTTTCCATGCAGGGACACATGGGTTGTGTTAACATTTTGGCACCTGGCAAGAAGCGGGGGAACGTTTCTTCCTCCTGCCTCCTTCTCCTGGCGCCGACGTGGAGGCTCATTCCTATGGATCTGCTGGCCTGGATTGGGACTGGCCAGAGGTTTCATAGGGCAGGTTGGAGACCTTGGGCCAGTGCACTTCACGGATGTCATTTTTGCCCTGGGAATCACCGGCTTGCCTGGGAATTTAGCCATTAGGATGAGCTGGGAGAGCAGCCCCAGGAAGGAGGGAGGGATGTATCTGGAAGTGGGCATAAGGCTGCAGCAAGACCTGACTCATTTTCAGCCTTTAGACCTACCAAAGGACAATTTAATTAGTTTTTTTCTAAATAGCATCACTTACTCAGATGCTTATGTTATTTATTAGTGAGCTCTAATCCAATGATAACAACAGATTCCTGCAGTGGACACCACTCTAAGAAATGATTTAGAGGATGAAATGATGCAGAGGCCATGCTCTGAAACTTTGGTTAAATAAATCTGCAAAGCTACATATACATATACGTATATATATACATACACATAGAGGTGTTTATCCTAGTTAATAAGCTAAAACGCAATTAAGGTGAATATCCTCATTTGTGCAAAGTTCCTTCTATTTTACATTGGGGCAGTTTGTCTCTCAGATAAACTTGTTAAGACTAATATATATATTTATATAAATATATATAATATATATTTAATATATTATATATTTAATATATTAATATTTAATACATTATATAAATTATATAATATATTTATATTATACATATAATAAATTTATATAATATATTAGTCTTGTTAAGACTAATATATATATTTATATATTTATTTATAATATATATTTATATATATATAAAAAATTTTTTTTAAGTTGCAGAAGCTGCTTTACTTGTCCAGAAATTCTGATCCTGTGGCAGGTGTGGACTGAGCCTGGGATGAGAATTTGCTCATCTTCTGTTTCACATATCAGAACAATTCAAGCACAACCACATGGCAGCTCAAGGTATGGAAGTTTCATGCAGGGACCATTACTTTGTAAAGTAAATTTAGAAAATACGTACTGTAATCGAATTCATGCTTTAGAAAAAGAAAAAAAAATGTTGTTGTCTTACTTACCTTTGGATCTTTGAGACTGGAAAACTCTTCCCCTGTTCTGGAGGAACTCTGTCCTATGCTGGCTTTCACTCAGGCTGGTTTCCACACAGGTCTCCGTGGACAGGAGCTGCAGCAAAAGTCCTCCCTGCAACACCTCTTCACTGGACAGCAAGAAGGTCGTTTGTAGCCCCAACCTGTGTATTTGTCTCGTGAGGAAAGTTTCTAGGAGAATGGCAAAGTGAAAGTTATCATGGAGTCATGGTATGGAAGGGACCTTAAAGACCATCTCATTCCACACCTTCCACTGTCCCAGGTTGCTCCAAGCCCCGTCCAACCTGGCCTTGGACACTTCCAGGGATCCAGGGGCAGCCACAGCTTCTCTGGGCAACCTGTGCCAGGGCCTCCCCACCCTCACAGGGAACAATTTCATCCCAATATCCCATCCAACCCTGCCCTCTGGCAGGGGGAAGCCATTCCCCCTTGTCCTGTCTCTCCAGGCCCTTATGCAAAGTCCCTCTCCAGCTTTCTTGGAGCCCCTTTAGGCCCTGGAAAGGGCTCTGAGGTCTCCTTGGAGCCTTCTCCTCTCCGGGTTGAACAATCCCAGCTCTCCCAGCCTTTCCTCCCAGCAGAGCTGCTCCAGCCCTCGGATCCTCTTGGGGCCTCCTCTGGACTGGCTCCAGCAGCTCCATGTCCTTGCTGGGCTGTTCCCGGGGCTGGAGCAGCTCTGCAGGGGGGTCTCCCCTGAGGGGCAGAGGGGCAGAATCCCCCCCTGCCCTGCTGCCCACGCTGGGGGATCAGCCCAGGGCACGGGGGGTTTCTGGGCCGGGGCAGGTCCAGCCTCTGCCCCACCAGCACCCCCAGGGCCTTCTGCCTGGGCTGCTCCATCTGCTCATCCCCAGCCTGCATTGATCCCAGGGGTTCTCCTGACCCAGGGGCAGCACCAGCACTTGTTAAACCTCATGAAACATCCCTTAACACTTGTTTCAATGCCATGGTTTCCCCTGGCAGGTCGATGTTCCTTCCACTGCAGCCCAAAAGAGGGAACTCGGGAATTAATAGTTTTACTTCCATTGTGCCATTATCCCCTGATTATATTTTCACATTTCATGGGCCGAGGGTTCCACATCACACCTCGGGTTTCCTGCAGTGCTTTGCAGGTTGTGGTTTGTTCTGTTCCTGTGCTCATGGGGCTGAAAAGAGCAGAACCTCCCCATAGCTGCCTCCTTCTCTCTGTGAAAACTCTTTAATCAGACCGATTATCAAAATCGAGGTCATGACGCAGGTATGTTTGAGAAACTCTTTTATGTGATTGGAGGTGGGGAAAAGAATAAAATCAGGGCTTGCTAGATCAGCAAGTTGTGACCTTGCCTCCAAGGTGAGTGGGCCACAGAAAGAAATGAGGTCTATCAGACAACGTCAAGCAGAAGCTCCACTAAGGCAAGAAAAATGACTATGTAAAAGTAAAGCAATGAGTAATGGAAAATAAACTTCAGCTTTTTGGGCTCCCACGCTTCATAAAATATATAGATGGGGGTAACAGTGCGTGAGAATGAAGAAATGCTTTCCATCACCCCGTTGCTTTTCATGGGGGATTTGCAATATCAGGTATTAAAACACCCCTCGAAGCCGGCGGGCTCAGGTCCAGTTTGCAGAAAGCCTGTGGAGACTGGAGGAGATCCCCACCTGGCTGCCCCTCTGCCACTGCAGAAGCTAAAGCCATTTTGCAGCCTGACACCATCAGCCATGGTTTTGGGGTTTTTTTTAATAATTTAGAGATGGATCTTACAGATTGAACCACTCACTGGTTGCCTGTGCAGTCCATACATCCCATGGCAGAACCTGTTTTCTTCCCCAGGGTTTTCTTCATTTTTTTCTTTAGTTGGTGCTAAACAGGACTTGACTCCAAGTCAAGAGCCCCCTTGGCTTAAGGCCATGTAGTTTTCCTGACTGGGAGTTTTTTGGCTTCCCTGTAATATTTTTTTGATGTGGTATCTGTGCTTTGAGACATTCTGAGGATCAGGACAGGCAACGGTGTGTTGGTGGGACAGTGCCCACACTCATTTTCTGTTAGGTAATTTTTAATTAAAAAAAACTCCTTTTGGGTGTTTCCAGAGTAGAAACCAGACCTACCTCTACTGAAAACAGGATTATACTCAGCACTGCACCAACTCAGATAAGCAGTGTGAAAACAAAAATAAATTAATGGATATTTTGTAGTAGATCATTGAAATGGGCAAATGGACCACTTCCAGCAGTGAAGGGAATAAGGTAGTCCTGTCTCTGCAGGCAAAACCAGACCATCCACCCTTACACCAAACAGCAGAAGAGACAAAACATGGATACTGATGATGAAGAAATACAGAACAGGAGGATGATCATCTCACTGCATCATTTACCTGTTTCCACAGTGATCATGGTAATCACAGTCACACAGACCCTTTGGACCTGGCCCCTGAGAAATGGTGAAGGTTGGCAGCCCTCAGGTCACGGGACTAAGACATTGTTTGTGCCATGAATGTCTTTCCCTGTGTGAAACTGGTCCTTCCCTTTGGAAAACAAAAGTGTCCTTCCTTTTGGCTGATGGCAATGGCATCTCCAGCTGTAGTTTTAGACCCAGTTTTGCAGGCAGAGTCTTGGTGCTCCCAGGAAGACGATTTACTTAGGCACAGAACTCCGGCATCTCCTTCCAACCTGAGATGAACAGGAGAGTTAATCCACCACCAAGGTTCATCCTTTCATCCCTGTGCTTTTGCTCCTCTCCTGTCACCAAAATGACATGTTTCCTGTGATTTCCAGGGCAGGTGAAATGTGAGGTGACGTCCATGGCCCTGGACACGTGTCCACATGTCCGAGGCAGTGAGCTTCACTCCAGCCAGCAGAGCTCATGTTAACATTGGTGACACATTTCCAGCTGTTGCTCTGGTTTTCTTCTTCTATCACACAGTCACTTTTAATAAAAAAGCTGAGCCTTTTTTCCCCTCTTACAGAATCTGTGAATGCCTCATATGGTCAAGAACTGGAGATTCTTTGTAGCCATAAACACTACATATAATTTTTGCTTGTTGTAACTCTGTCCAGATGCTCTGTGTGCCCATGGAAATTAGGCACTCTTCTCTTTCCAGCCTCTCCACGAACCTCAGCACTCTGACTCACAATGAAGGGGGGAAAAAAAGAATGGAAAGAATGCAAAGCAACTGCTCGTAGTATTTTATTTGTCCTGGATCTAGTGAAAGGGAAACAGAGACAATAGAGGTCTAATAATGATGCTGAAGTGTTATTTCTCCTTGAACAACACTGAGATTTTTCTCCTCCTCCTCCTCCTCCTTTCAGCAAACTGGACCAAGCAACCACTGTCTTATGTGGGAGGAGCCCAAGGGCCAAACAAGTGAAGGTAGAAATAAAAAGGCCAAAGATAAAGGTTTCTTTGGAAACCAAAGAAGTCTTTCTCTGGATTTCGGCTCTCAGCAGTTTGCCAGAGCTGAAAGCACAAGAGGCAGGTTGGTTCCAGCAAGGCTGTGTCCCCAGACAGCCTGAGAGCACAGATATTCCCACCAGCACCTCTCTGTTGCCATAAGGAAGCAGTGAGCCTGCCCAAAGAGGTTCTCCAAGTTCATCCCTCACAGCCAGCTGGCAAAACTGGCATGCAGCCAGTCTTCTGGTCTTCTCCTGGCAAAATCAGCATCCAGCCCTTCCTGCAAGCTGGGCCTAACCCCAAAACCAACACCATGCCTATGGTGGGGAAGACCTG
This sequence comes from Pipra filicauda, assembly GCF_003945595.2. NCBI lineage: Eukaryota > Metazoa > Chordata > Aves > Passeriformes > Pipridae > Pipra > Pipra filicauda. The sequence goes on from NW_024104761.1 coordinate 118,993, forward strand.
CACATGCAAACCTTACCCCCAAGCTGGCACACACAGCTGAGCTCCAAGGGGACTGCCTGACTTATTGTGGCATGAGAAGTGGGACAAGTAACCTGTAGGGTAGGTACCCCCCAGGTGAGGGACAGCACAGTCCAGCTGTCTTCCCCTCAGTTCAGGGATGATTCCTCCTGGTGACACAGGGTCAAACTTACAGCCATGCTCTGAGGAAGTTGTAGGAAGGTAGAAAGGATCAGTTTTCATGCACACAAAGGAGAGAAGGAGGGATCCTTACTGGGGAAAGATATTTGGAGGAAGACAAGGGGATATTCTCATTTTTCCCCAACTGAAAAAGTCTTCCTGTGTCTTTATCACCTTGAGGGCCTCATCCTCACGACCCCTCCACCAAACCTTCCTGCAAACTGGATGTGCAGCAGGATAAACAAGCAGGAAGAAGATTCTGACTGATGCTCAGACATCCAAACTGTGCTGGCTCACTCCTGGTGAGGAATGGAAGCAGTGTTTGAGATGTGGACTTTGCAGCAGTGGTAGTCTTTGACTTGTGCCTTTTTCAGAGCACCACGTGAAACACTTCCACTGTGACTTGAGAAATTAAGCATCAGCACTCTGCTGATAGGGAATTTTGGGTCAAAGAGTCCAAATCTAAAAAGTAAATGAAGGTTGAAAAAATTCTATCTCTCTGGATACGACACAAGTGGAGCTTGGTAGTGCCATGGAGTCACTCAGCTCTTAGCATGGGCATTCCTTTGTCAAACTGTGTCTGCTCCTGGAAACTTGTGGCTCTATCCCTTATTTTAAGCCCCCAAACTTCCAAATATTTGATAACACAGACATTTGAAAGGCAGTACTTTCGGTTTGCTTTTTCCTCCCGTTCCAACAAGGATTCTCTAAATAAACAACCTGTGTTTGTCTTTGAGAGCCACCACTCCACAAGGAAGGAGAAAAAGCAAAAAGGCTGATGGGCAGGAAATCACTTGGGTGTTTTTTCTCTCTGAGTTCCACACGAAACCTGCTGACAAGCCCCTCCTGCTCTTCAGTCCTCTCACCTCTGGTCACAAGATCAGCTTGCAGAGCCAGTGCCCACGTCTCTGAACCAAATTTGGATGGCTGAAAGATCTCTGTGACATGACTGTGGTAACAGAGACTTTCCAGTAAAGTCAACAAGCATTTCTCTTGCTCATTTCAGCCAAACTGGGATGTGTCCCCAAACATTTCCTCCGAGCATGATAATTTAAGTGGCACTGGTGACAGGCCTCTTGCTCGGGGTAGGAAGCAAATTTTGTGGAGGAGCCCTGGGTCTGTTTTGGAAAAGAAAAATGTTATCCATGGCACATTTATGTTTTTTGCCAGTGACAGCAGATGCCATTGCAGAAAAACATGAGGTAAGGGGTGGGGGGGAGCAAGAAGAAGGAAGTTGGCTCTGGCATCCAAAGAGAAAGGGATTCCCCAGGGAGCAGGTGACGTTCCAGAAAGCTGCCTGTACATTTTGCACTCTGGCATCTTTGAGGGAAAAGCACAAAAGGCTGTAGGCTTAAGCAACACAGGGCCATAAGGGAACAGGCAACAAAGCCAACTCCAGGACATCGACAGACACAAGGGCCACACTGCTCTCCACTGAGCCAGGGGACCAGGGGGAGCAAATCACACTCACATCCACCAAGTTTGACTCCCAAGGAGATCTGAGAGGAGAGAACTTCAACAAAGTTCTTCAAAGCAGCTCTTCTCCCAGCTCTGCCAAGTGTGAGATCTGAGCATGGGGCAAAAACCCTTTATCCTGTTTTTCCTGCGCACTATCCCAAGCTCCACCTCCAACAGCCCCTCTGAGTTTTCTCCAAACCTGGGCACAATTCTACCCACCCTTCCCACTGAAGAAGGACTTCCCAGGAAGATGCAGAAGAACAATTCAGTTGCTGCAGCTGAAACCTGGATCCTTATGCCTTCAGCAGCAGCCACTCATGGGTACTTATTGCTGAAGAGCAGCTCAAGCAGGTGGCTGTACATCCCCCAAAAGCTCCAGCAGCTGGGAGCTCAGGTCCTTCACCAAATTCCAGGGGATATCAATATAATTAGTGGTTTCCCATGCAGACTTTTCTGTTGTTAATGCATTCCCAGCAGATTCCTCTGTGGTTTCATCCTCTCTCTTTTTGAGCCCACGGGAACCTGTGGCACCTTCTGGCTCTGCAGATTTACTGCAAGCAGCACGTCTGGGGGTGATGCCCAAGACAGGACACAGCATCCAGATGTGACCTCCCTGGTACTGAACAGAGGGAAGAACAACATCCTTTTTTCTCCTGCTTAAGGTAGGCCAGGATGTGATCTGCCTTCTCTGTGGTAGGAGCACACCTCGGGTTATACTCAACGCAGCCCGTGCTGTGACCCCCAGGTCCTGTCCGGGAATGCTGCTCAGCCCGTGGGTTCCCAGCCTGGATCTCTGCAGTGGGGCTTTCCCGCCCCCAGGCCTGGGCTCTGCACATCTCGTTGACCAGCTTCAGGAAGTTTCTGTTGGCAGAATCCCCAAGTCTCTGCTGCTCCTCAGCACGTCAGCCACTCCCCCCAGCCCTGTGGGAGGAAGGGGGGAAAGGCACCGGGAGCCAGGCAGGGCCAGGGAATATCCAGCAGCAGCATTTCACAGTGGAAGAAGTCTGGGTAACATCCCACAGCGTTGCTGAAAGGCAAGGGAGCAGCACGAGGCACGAATGGATGGAAGCTGAGTGGTGCCCAGAGAGGTCCCTGAAGGTAACAAGGGCCGAGGGTCCTGCTGAGCGCCCACCACAAGCAGCAGCAGACAAGACACGTGCCAACACACTCACCCCAGGGCAGGCTGTGCCCCTGACCCGTCCTTCCTGCCATTCCCTGAGGGCTCCAAGGGGAGACACTGTCACACACGTCAGGCTCTGGCTCCCAGGAGCTCTCCCTGCCAGGTGGCACGGAGCGGTGCCGGACGGGAGCGGTGTCTCTGGACGCCGTGTACAGGGCTGTCAGCAGCCATAATCACACACAGTGCACTCCAGAAAAGCTTCTGAACATCAGCCAAGCAGGATTTATTCCAAGCTCCTCATGCACCGCTTGTAACCCCTTCGACGTACACCGCTGCTGGGAAAGGTGGCTCGCTCGCCCTGAACCAAAAATGGAAAGGATTAACACATTTTTCAGCCCTCACATTTTTTTTCCCCTCAAGAACACGAGACTGTTTTACCTTTGGAAAATGGGCTGTAGTCACTGAGTGCTTCCTAAGGGATTACATGGCACGCCTAGCCCAGTTTCAAGAAGTCCATAGGAGGGGTTTCTGGTAGGGATCCCCATGCTAGCAGCAGAAGTTTTAACGGGAATCCAAACACTCTGAGTTTCTGAATGTGGAGAGCAGGCACAGCAGTCCTACCGCCAGAGCTTTCAGGAGGAACATTTTTTTCAGAAAACACAATGCTTGGGAAGCTTCTTGTCTGTCTTGGGGTCTCCACGGCTCCCAGAAGAGGGGCTGCCCCCAGCACAGCAATGGAGATCACTGCCAAGACCCCGGAGAAGGAGCTGGCACAGGGCATCACACCCCTGTGGCCCCTGCTCCCAGGGGTGTTCCCAGGGCTCCTTTCCTTGCTTCTTCTTCACCCACCCTTTTTGTGCTGCCCCAGGGTGACAGGCGAGGGTGATGTTGGGAGACTGATCAAAGCTCGATGGCAAAGTGACCTTTGCAACCAGAAGGGAGGATGCAAGTCCAACAGCAAACCCAGGAATGGGGCAGGCAATGAATGTTATTCCCTTTCCATAGCTTGCTCTCTGTCCCACGGCTTTTGTGGTGGTGTTTTGGGGTTTTTCTTCAGGTCAGCTGTTTCAAAGCACAACACAGGAGAACTTTCCCCCCGTTCAAAAGCCATCCATGTCCCACCATGAGTGCAGAAAGCTGAAATTTGGCAGGGAAACGGAGAGAAGTGCCTTGGAGCAGCTTTCTGTGCGAAAGATTTGGGACCTCACAGTTCCATATCAAGGTTTCACAGCACATTTCGTACCCATTTCATTTTAATAGGCCCATAAATGAGCTGCCCAGGAAGATTTCTCAGCACATGTCGGGCCAAATGAACCACGTGTTGAGAGACCTGAGGCTTGGGAACGTGGGCACCGTTGGGGCACAGAAGCCCAGGCTTGCCAAATCTCTCCCTTGTGGCCACACACAAGGACCTGCAGCAAGCAGGTTTGCACCAGTGTTTTACACCTCATGTCCATGGTCACACCAACAGGAGCAGGTACAAGCTCCTGAATTCCCACAGGTTGAAAACACTCAATAAAGAAGTTCTGAGCGACAGCCCTCAGAGACCCCAGTGCCTCAGCTGTGCTCTCAGCTACAGAGAAGAGAAAGTCTGGGGTCTTTTCTGCTTTGGGTTGGGTTTTTTTTCCTAGGTTTTATGGTTGCCTGTAGACCTTGAGTAATCAAAAATAGAGCTGCAAATTCATCAGCTGCTTTGTTCTGTGCAAGTAACTCGCTGGGCTCTATTCACAGCTCAGCCTCCTCCTGCAGTGGAACTCACATGCTTTGGTTTGTTACGCCAGCACAGTCTAATTCCAGAGATCACAAAAATAATATTCCAAGTTTAATCCCAAAGAAAGGATTACTAGGGATCAAATCCATTATTTCACAATAAATCCCTTTTAGGTCTTTTTTTTATTATTTTTTTTCCCATCAGCGATCAAAGCAAGTGGATTTCAGCTCTAAAACACTGCTGCTGTACAGCAGGAGAGATCCTTGCTCAAGGCACAGGGCTTAACATTTACTTTCTTTTTTTTTTTTTTTTTTTTGCACAGTATCAAAGGAGATTTATTTTTTCCCCCTTGCCAAAAATAAAGTCTGGTCTAGATTCTCAGCTGCAGCTGAGAGCACTGGGAGAGAAAGTAGCTACAGCCCATTTTTGCAGCTTCCTAATCTTGTAGGACAGTTTCTAATCTTCTCAAATTGTCCACAGCCCGTCACTGCTGTTCCTTCCTTTGAGAGTCTGAGCTGGAGAGTGAAACTCTGGCTTCAGCGAGGGGAGATTTGGAGACCACCAAAGGGTTTTTTTTTTATCCCTCTAAATACAAGGGCAGGCTTAGCCCACCAATTCCAATTCCAGTTTTTTCTTTCTTGGCATTGTCACAGTTTTCTGCACGAATCCAAGCAGATGATCCCAGAACATGCTGAGTTGGAAGGTACCCACAGGGATCATCGAGTCCAACCCTCAGCCCTGCACAGGCCCATCCCCAGTGATACCAAACTCTTTAGCACCCCAATTGTCCAGGGATGGAACACTGCAGCCCTAATCCCTCCCACGCCTGTTTTCCATACAGAGCCACCAACCACAGCATTCCAGACCTGCTGGCCTTGCTGGAGAGAACAAGGATGCTTAACGTGGACAGAGGCAGCCCCCTGCTTCCTCTGCATCCCATCTTATGGAAAACAAATGGAAACAAACCCACTGTCAGCCTTGACCACATGCAGCATATAAACAGTACAAACTGGACTGGGCAAACCAGACTGTGCCTCATCATCACTGTGAAGTCGGGCTCTCCATGGTTCCTCTGCTAACTGGGCCGTATTTGAAGCCCTGATCTCAGTCTGTCTGAATTAGTTCTGCTGAAGTGAACAGAATGATACAGGTCAGATCAATTATTACAAAAAATTCAATTATGACGGTGCCATATGCAGCACTATAAAAAGAAAGCAGCTGTACATATGGCTGGAGAGAGCAACAGCACAAATATCCCCAACACTGGGAATGTCCTTTAGTCTTTCAACGCTTTCCACACAGGCCATGTTGAGAGGAGAAAAAGTGATGACATCTGTCCTTTTCAAAAAACTCTAACAGCTTTCAAATGTCCCTCTCCATCACCCTCCAAAAAGCCCCCAAGAATCAGCTCCTCGTGGAGGTTGCATGGAGCATTGAGAGGCTTTGGTCTTGCTTGTGGCCTGAAAATTTCCACCATAACATTATGGAATCACAGAATCATTGGAAAAGGGCTTTAAGATCATCAAGTCCAACTATCAACCCAGCACCACCACAATTAAAAAAACCCCAAAAACAAAACCAAAGGATTTTCCCAACATTTCCTAAAAAAATAATAATATCTGCCTTGTTTGCCAGGGAGAAATACCATGTCTCACTGTTCCCTTTCAGCCTGTAATGGGACAGGAAGGAAGCACCCAGGCCTGGATCATGCAGCAAAAGCCTCTGAGAAGCTGCCATCCACTCATCACAGAAACAATAATTAAAACCAAAGCCCTCGGTGGATTGACCAGTGTTCAAAAATACATCCAAGAGATGCTCTTCCACGTCAGACGGCCCTGGCATGCTCCTTCTGCACAGGCTTCCAGATGGTCCATCTTTTTAGCCCTTCCTTTATTTTAAGTGGACAGCCTGAGGCACAGCAGGACCATATCGTTGCTCCGTTTTAGAGCAGAGAAAATGAAAGTTCCCCTAGCAAAAAGGAATTATTTTTCTAAAAATAATAATAAAAAAATTAATAATTCTCAGATTTCCTTTTATTCTCCTTATTTTCCCCACACTTTTTTAGAGAGACCAGCTCAGCAGAGATTTAAAGCAGCCTATTGGTGGTTGATAGTTCCTGTACTGCAGTCACTGATTCACAGATTAATTTATTTTTCAAGTCTAAATCATGCACTCCATGCTGAACAACCTCAAGTGCAACAGAACAGAGCCTATAAGTTATAAATCTATTTCTCAGACAGTTTTCAAGGTTTTCCAAAAGGAACCTGTTAAAATGATTTCACACTCTCTTTCAGTAAAGAAAAGAAATTAATTTCTCAGGGTCTGCTGTGGAACCATTCGACTTCGGGTGGCAAACCTTAAATCTTGATAATTATCTACTGTTTAAGTGTGATGCTACAGCAGGTCTCAACACCGAGGGAAAAGCCCAGCCTTGCATCTCCAGGGGTTTCAGGGCTGTGAATTGAACAAGTTGCTTTTCCTGCCACCACGTTCTGAAAAAAGAGGGAAAAATCATCAAGCAGAGGCAGCACACGCAGGAGGAATCCAACTGCTTTTTACCATCGCTCTTCTTCCTCTGTCCAAAAGCTGCTGGACAGGACACCAGTGGAGGGGAGGGAAGGATGCCCCAAAGATGCTCCAGATCCTGGCCAGGACGATGGTGTGGCTCTCTCATGGGCCCAAGGCACATCTCCCTCCAAAAACATGCAGCTTCAGCACACACCCAACAAGTCCCACACTCACACGATCAAAGAATGTGTTGGTTTAGAAACCCAGATTCAGGCCTGTTCCCATCTGAGCCTCCCTGGTGCTTGGCCCTTCGTTGGGAACTCATCCCTGGGAGATGCCGAGGGGAGCAACCCGAGTCAGTCAGAAACACAAAGCCACTCGGGCTCCAAAAAAGCCGCTTGGATGTGAGTCAAACAATACAAGTTTTGAAAATTATTTTAGACTAAATTCTTCCTCAGGACATGATCTCCAAGGGTGAAGGCTTGGCCCCACTCAAGGCCAAGAGCAAAACTCCTGCAGACCTCAGCAGGACCTGGCTGCCACCCAAAGCAAACTTTTCAAGTCTCAGTCAAGCTCTTCAGCTGCAGACGTTCATTTCTATTATTTTTGTAGCCTTTTTTGTCTCACCAAAGGGATCCTTCCGCAGTGGCCTTCCAAGAGCCGTTGACAAGACAGAAGAAATTCAATTTGCAGCTGAAAAAGAAGTCTATAAATTTCTCGTTTTCAATTGAAACCAGTGTGCCTGTGACACGGTCCCCAAGCGTGTCGGTGTCACTCTGGCCAGTGGAGGAGCCTCACAGAGCTCAAACCCTTTGGGGACAGGGACTGTGCTCTGTCCTATTTCTGCAGAGCACCTAACCCTGCAGGACGCTGCGTCTGCAACGGGAGCCTTCCAGGGACCGTGGTAAAGGCAATTAGAAACACAAGCATTGTGATTTCAGCCTTGTTGACTTTCCCTTTGCCAGCATTGTTTGTCATTCCCGGCAGACCGAAGGCATTTTTCCCTGGTGGGGGGGAGCACTGTGACAATGAGGTTGGAGCGTTCTCCAGTTTCACATTTGGAACCACGGTAACAAGTAAAACACGAAGTCTCCATCTTACAAGAGATTTTGTGACTTCTGATGATTTGTTTTAAAGCCTCTGCTCCTGGACACCAGTAGTTGCCCCAGCCTCCGTTCTTGCCTTCAGAAGGAAACATCCAGTGCACGGGGCCACAGGGTATGGCTCAAAAACACAGCCCCGAGCGGGTCAAAAAGCTGGAAAACAAAGAACAGCCCACGCTGGACTAGTTCTGTGCTTTGAGATCACCCTGGGCCAGCCAGGTCATCACGTGGCTGGCAGTGATGAGACCCATCACACACCAGCTCTGAGCAGAGGTGACCACAGTCTCTGCCTGAGGAAAGGCACTTCCTTCAGCCAAGGAATCAGCAACACCAATAACCACAACCAGCATCTGTTGACTTTGCTCCCTGTGCTAAAACGCCAAGAAATTTGGTCACAGGAAGATTTCCCTGCCCCAAATGCCACAGGTTCAGTCCCCAGCTCTTTTACTGGCCCCCAGAAATTTTCCCCATGCACTTGCAATTAAGGAATCGTTCCCAGCAACCAGAAACACGAGACACCTTGGAGGAAAGAAAATAACCCGGGTCTTCCTTCTACCTTCATCTCCTCCCCACACGCTCCGACGTTTTTTGTGCAACCGGAGCGGGGACGCGCCCTTCTCCTTCCCAAATGCCAAGCTGGTTCCCTGCCACGTTATTAGAGCCCACAAACCTCTGGCTTCGTCCAAGGAAGGAAGTCAGGCTCCAGCACGGGCAGGCTGCGTTGAACTTGCTCAAACATGCATATTTCCAGTGCTCTCTTCTCCCACAGCCCAAAGGACATTGCAACACCACCCAGAGAGAGCCACAGCGTCACGTGCCAAAGGGGTTGCTTACGTGAAGGTTGAGTCCAAGCCACTAAAGGCACATGTGAATTTTAGACCTCAGGAAACGCAGGGCGACTCAAACCTCTGGAATCTCCAAAGCTTCTGCCCCGGGACACAGAGGAATCCTGAGCTTTCCTGTCGTTTTCTTCACTCATGTTTTCCAAAGAAAGCTGAGGGAATTGGGACTGTTCAGCCTGGAAAAGAGAAGGCTTGAGGGGTGACCTAACTGTGGCTTTCTGGAACCTGAAGGGAGCCCACAAGAAAGATGGGGAGAGACTATTTACAAGGGCCTGGAGTGACAGGACATGGGGGAATGGCTTCCCACTGCCAGAGAGTGGGGTTAGATTGGATACGAGGAAAAAATCCTTCTCTGTGAGGGTGGAGAGGCCCTGGCACAGGTTGCCCAGAGAAGCTGTGGCTGCCCCATCCCTGCAAGTGTCCAAGGCCAGGTTGGAGCAACCTGGGCTAGTGGAAGGTGTCCCTGCCCATGGCAGGGGGTGGAAGTGGATGGTCTGTAAGGTCCATTCCCACCCAAACCATCCTATGAATCAGTGATTCTAACAACTACAGGAACCACAACCAGCTCTTCTGAAACTCTCTGGTCCTCCAAAAGAGACATGAGCAACAGCCAACAGGGCAAGCTCGAAGACAGAGGTCCCGTAGACCTGAACAAGTGCCTGTAGAAGCAGCTGTAGGATGGCCTGGATGCACAAGCTAAATTCTAATTTTGGAGGAGTTTTCACAGCAGTTTGGCACATTAAATAAAGACTTTGGTTGCACTCAAGCACACATCAGAAACGTTCAGTTTGCTGGATGTGTTGGTCATCTTGGCTTTCACAAGCTGAGAATTACAGAATATCTTGAGTTGGAAAGGACTCACAAGGATCATCCAGTCCAACCCCTGGCCCTGCACAGACACCCCAACAATCCCACCCTGTCCCTCAGAGTATTGTCCAAACCCTCCTGGAGCTCTGGCAGCCTTGGGGCTGTGCCCACTGCCCTGGGGAGCCTGGGCAGTGCCAACCACCCTCTGGGGGAAGAACCTTTTCCTAATATCGGCCCTAACCCTGCCCTGACACAGCTCCAGCCATTCCCTCAGGTCCTGTCACTGGTCACTGAGAACTGAAGAACTCCTGGGAATAATCTGCTGTAAGGTTAAGCTTTGCCAGAGGGAGAATTGCACAGGCAAGTGACTGCTACATCACCCTCAAAGAAGCAGCCCACAGAGTCATGTAAGATTTCTCTTTCCTCTCTCTCTCTCTCTCTTCACCTCAAATCAACCCCTTGTAAGAAGTCTTAAGCACTGCAGTCATCTGTGAGTCATCCGTGGCACCTACACCACACATGTAGCCACCTGAAACAAGCACCCCCAGAGCCAAGCTTTGTGCCTCAGAAGGACACAGTGTTCCCTGGGCTGCACGTCCCACTCCCTCGGCAGCTGCTGTGAGGGCTCTTCCTCCTGCTATGGACACCAAAGGACACTGAGAAAAGAACAGATCTCAAACTTCTACCAAACAAAAAGAAAGGGAGTGGGGGGTGTGTGTCTATAAGTTAAAAATTAAAAAATGTGCCAAATAAATATGAATCGCAGAATCACTGAGGTTGGAAAAGCCCTCCCAGTCCATGGATCCCCCCTGTGCCCGATGCCCACCTTGTCCCCCAGCCCAGAGCACTGAGTGCCACGGCCAGGCCTTCCTGGGACACCTCCAGGGATGGGCACTCCAAACCTCCCTGGGCAGCCCCTGCCAAGGCCTCACCACCCTTTCCAGCAACAAATTCCTCCTCCTGGCCAACCTGAGCCTCCCCTGGCACAGCTGGAGGCCGTTCCCTCTCCTCCTGTCCCTTGTTCCCTGGCAGCAGAGCCCGACCCCCCCCAGCTCCCCCCTCCTGTCAGGGAGTTGCAGAGCCAGAAGGTCCCCCCTGAGCCTCCTTTTCTCCAGGCTGAGCCCCCCCAGCTCCCTCAGCTGCTCCTCATCAGACTTGTGCTCCAGACCCTCCAGGTCCAGTAGGGTTAGATGGGATACTAAGAAGAAATCCTTCCCTGTGAGGCCTGGAAGTGTCCAAGGCCAGGTTGGACAGGGCTTGGAGCAACCTGGGATAATGGAAGGTGTCCCTGCCCATGGCAGGGGGGTGGAACTGGATTGTCTTTAAGGTCCCTTCCAGGGATGGGGCAGCCACAGCTTCTCTGGTCACCCTGTGCCAGGGCCTCCCCACCCACCACATCTGTGACAAGTTATTGCAAATTTAGTACAACACAGAAGCCAGAAAAGTCCCTGTATCTCACTCATCAGTGCACGGGTTGCAACACCTCTCTAGATCCCAATCTCAACCTGTCTCACCTCATATCTTTACATCCATCTATTCTTTTGAGATTGCAATCGACCGAGAAGCAAAGAACTGTGTGCTCTAAGTAACACCTCAGATGTGTTTGATCTGGAAGCCACTTTACTCTTGCAGTGTGCAAGAACTGTAACTGCCTCAAAACGAGTTAGGTCCACAGTGAAGCATCTGCTCTGCTCCCTGGATTAGAGAGGATTCCGTAGGAAACCACACTGGCAGCCTTGTAGCAGATGGCAACTGCACCCACCAAAGAGCCTCTCTCTCTCTCTCTCTCTCTCTCTCTTTCTCTCTCTCTCCCCTGCCCAACACAACACAGCATCAGGTCTTCATTAGAAGACCACTGATGCTCCCCATGCTGACCCTGGAGCAGAGGTTGTCCTGCCTGGTGGCTCTCTGTAGCTCCCACAGTGTGTTCATCCCGGCCTGGACAACAGGGCATTTCTTCTTTCCCTAAATCCACAGGCAAATGACCCCTTCCCCTACAGCTTGCTCACCCCACTTGGACAGGCAGCAGCAAATTCCAGCCCGGGAGTCCTGAGATGGGCTTGGGCAACCTCCCCATCACCAGATCTGCTCCTGCCAAAGGCATTTTCCACCCCCTGAAGCCCGGAAGGGGGACGAGGATCCCCCTTGGTCTCCGAGGTCTGTGCCCACCCTTTCCCCGTGGTCAGCTCCAGGTCTCCAGGTGAGCAGCAGCCTGACGGAGCCGCGGCTCTGCGGCTGTTCTCCGTGCTCACCAAGAGGGGGAAGCAGAGCCCCCTGACCCTCCAGCCTGCGGGGTTTGCGCTTAAAAATCCGCTCAAAACGAGGGTCTCCCCACTTAGATGCAATCACAGCGTTTGTCTCAAAGGGCTCAGAGAAGACTCCTCACGCCCTGGTGTCTGCACAGGCAATGCTGAGGGGCTTCTTTTGCAGGATGCCATGCACAGCCTTCACTTGCACCCTCCAAACCCTCACACCGAAATTCTGGGAGCATGGCAAGATCATTCCCTGGGTATTATTAACAGTATTGAGCTGATCATCACTTTTTTCTCATAGGGCCTGCAATAAGTGGTCTTGACACGAGCACTTGGCTACCACAGGTGTTTATCTGTGGTCTTCAGACAACACCTTATTGGCACAATATGAATCAGGTGATCTATCTAGTTCCTTTTCCCTCCCAGGGAGGGCAACAGACCCATTACAACGGCCCAAATGAAACAAGTGGATTCAGAAAACAAACCTGGGGCAGCCCAGCTCCGTGTCATTGCTTCACATTTTTGCTCAAAATGCTTCGTTTGCCCTGCCCCAAAAAACCTCAGACAATTCCCATGCTACACAGAGCTGTTTTTCAGAGCCTGTTGGAAGAAGAGAGTGGGTCTGTTTTACTCAGCCTAGGAATTAACTCCACATTATTACTATAGGGCTTCATGCATGGGAGAGGCTGCAAAACACAGCTTTTTTTTAAAAGAAAATAAATAAATAACCAGAAGCCAAAGTTACCACTGAACACTGAAGTTGCAAAAGCTTCAGTTATGCAAGCACACATTTCCTGGGTGTGAACATCTGACACGCAGTAAATGAGGTGGAGAAGGAAGTTAATAAATGAGCACAACCAGCACAGTTGGAAAGTAAGTGGATTTGAGACTTTCTAAATCAAATCAGTCATTCAAAGCCCCGTGCTTGGAGTCAGCCTGTGCACAGCATCTCAGCTCCTCAGCTGTGCACAAATGCTTGCAAGCACCTCTGGAACACGGGCCAAAGGGGGGAAAAAAAGGGCATCTAGAGGTTCCTTAGATTCTGTGGAAGAGAAATGAGCATTGGAGGGAGGATTTCCTTATGCCCATTTCAAAACCTTAAACCTGTTGCCTTAAAATTGACCCCCTGAACATTTACCCTTCCCTTGAAAGAAAACCCTGGGCTGCTTCCCCCCCCTTCCCAGTCTCCACCGGGCCCTACACTGGACTGGCTCCAGTTTGCAGATGCCTCTCTTGCACTGGGGGCACCAAATTGCTCCCAGTATCCAGATGTGGGTCCCCAGTGATGAGCACAGGAATTATTTGAGCAACCTGCTGTGGTGGAAGGTGTCCCTGCCCATGGCAGGGGCATGGGATGAGATGGTCCTTAAGGTCCTTTCCAGCCCAAACCAGTGTGATTTCACGATTCTGCACTCCCCAGACCTGCTCAGTGTGCTTTGGCCAACAGAGCCCTGGACAGGGCTGACCTTCCCTGCTGCCTCCAGACCAGTTCCCCACCCCTTAGGACCTCAGATCCCTTTCAGCATTGCTCTCCTTCTACCACCTTCCCATCCCTTTTTTCCTTTCAGTACTTCCCAAATGGATCCCATGCCTCAAATTCATCATATGAACATATTACACCTTTGCCACCTTTCCTTTGGGCTATCCACATCATCACAGCATGTCTTTAGGAAGTGGCATCAGTTTTCCCTCTAAAGAGAAACTCTTTCTGGAAACATCTGAGTGGGATTTAGACTTGCCACCCTCCTGGAGTGCAAGTCCAGTCTGCACCCTCAGTGCCAAAACCAAACAAGAGGGCTGAGTCTCTTCAGATTTTAGCAAGCAAGGAGATCATTCTGCAACCAGCACATGACTTACTTCAAATTTTCTGAATATTCTGGGCTTTTTTTCTGTATGCCTGTAGCTCTTCATCACTTTTTATCCCCTGTCACAATTACATTTGAAAGGTAAACCCTTACTTTGCCCCAAATTCCCTCTGAGAGAAAATATTTCATCAGTCTGTTGAATCAAGTAGCAAACCACACTGATGTTTTGAGTGCCTCAATTTGGTCCCCGTTATCAAATTCAGAAAGAAAACCACCCCACGGATCTCCATGGCCAAACTCACTCAAGAAAAACTGACAAAAAACCAAGTAACAGGAACTCCACATCCAAAAATAACCACATGTCCATCATTAGTGGTTTGGTTGCTCCTGGGGAATCACAGTTCAACAAAGTCAGACTCTGTCGCTCCCCGAGTAGGATTTGATTTTTCAAAGGGAGAACAGATTTAAGTGGGACTTTTAAACTCTTTATGGAGTATAAACCACACATTTAAGTGTTGATGGTTGTGCTGCTTGATTTATTATTACCTGGGTGCATTATTACCTGCTCCTCTGGGGCACAGGGTGTGACTCCTGGGGATGGGCCTGTGCAGAGCCACGACTTGGACTCGACGATCCATGTGGGTCCCTTCCAGCTCAAAACATTCTGATATTCTGTGATATTCTGAGGTGCCTGGACACCAAGGTTTGCCACACGAGGGGGTTTCAGCAGCCAAGGTGGTACCTGTGACAGCAGCAGCCTGTGCTTCCCTCCTCACCGTGTTGCCCCCACATCCTGGCGGGGTTGCTTTTCCTTTTCTTCTTTTATTTTTTTTCTCTCTCTTTTTTTTTTTTTTTTTTTTTTTAAGAATAGCATCTGGTTGGCTTGCTCCCAAGGCTGTTATTCAGCTCCACAGCAGTGGCAGCTGACAAACCAGGCAGCTTCAGCAGCTTTTACCCAAATTCTGCCTTACCCGCCTTTTCCAGGCACTACCTAAATTTTATTCCCGTGCAACCTCTTATTTACATGACCACTTCTTTTTTTTTGTTTGTTTTTTAACTTCCAGAGGGACACTTTGCCAGAGGAGGGTAAAATAGAAGCGACAAGAACCACCCCTGGTGTGAGGAGATGGGAACAAGTTGTGCCTCGGGACAGGGAGCCCGAGCAGCAACCAAGGACCCGCGGCCGTTGTGCAACACAAGGCTGGACACAGCCTGGCCAAGCCCAGCACTGGGACCAAACAGCACTTCTGCCACGGGGCCAGCACTGGAAAAAGCTCATCAGCACGAAGAAAGTTCATAAAAACATGCAAACGATGCTGGCAAGGCTTTCCTCCCTCCCCCCAGAGCAGCACAGGAGTGTAATGCAAACACCACCAACATTTTTAATGCTTTTTTTTTTTTTTTTTTTTTAAATAAAAAGTAGCACATGGTCAAAAACCAACCCAGGCCAGACCCTTGCTATGGGAATCACACCCTCTGACTATTTACAATTAGAGGGATGTCCAGGCTCACCAGCCAGTTCTCAGCCTGTTAATAGGTGCCACGGACACGTCTGGATGTCTCTGGCTCAGCCTGTCTTGAAGGACAGATGTAACACATTTATAGGTGTCAAACATCTCATCTGCATGAGACTCAGTGTTTAAAACCTGCCAATCATGAGCAGAAAGGGCTGAACGAAGTGTTTTCCTGTGGCTGCCCACCAAGTGGGATTAATATCCCCTCTCTCATTGCTGCCAGGGTCAAACCTGCATTTGACTTGTCTTCTGGAAGCTGCCACCATCCCAAGAGTAGGGTTTGGGAGAGCTCCTCAGCCTTCTTCAAAGCTGTCAGGAGCTACTTATCCAACAGCCAAAGGCATTATCATGGCAGTTTGTCATGCAAATAGTGCCCTGGAAAGACATTATGATGTTTTGCCTCTCCCCCACTGGCATGGGGTTCCCAAGGGAGATTTTTCTGACTTTAAGAATCTCTAACACCTTCCTGTCAATTTATCCCAATGGTTTGGGATGGAAGTGACCTTAAAGCTCATCCAGTGCCACCCCCTGCCATGGGCAGGGACACCTCCCACCAGCCCAGGTTGCTCCAAGCCCCGTCCAACCTGGCCTTGGACACTTCCAGGGATCCAGGGGCAGCCACAGCTTCTCTGGGCAACCTGGGCCAGGGCCTCCCCACCCTCACAGGGAACAATTCCTTCCCAATATCCCAATGCAGTTTATCTCCCAAGGTCTAACCCCAGTCATTTAACCTCACCCACCCTGAACCAGCCCTGCCTACCTGCAGGCTCAGCTCTCCTGATGGTGGCACTGGCAGCAGGACAGGGAGATGGTGGCATTTCTCTTTTCCTTTTAATCCCAGCGGCCCAAAATTCCCTCTCATTTACTTTTACTTCCTCACCAGTTTTGAACAGCTCCCAGCATCTCAATGGCCCCCGTGGCTCCCTGTTTGCTGTTTCCATCTCTTGCAGACTGTTTGAAGCCTTAGTGTGGTTTCCACTTTGAAGGGAAGTCAAGCTCTCTTGACTTCCCCTCCATGCCAACCCAGCTTTTCGTGCCAACACAGCCTTCCTGACCAGGCTTGGGACCATCTAGTAAAACATCCCTGAGCAGTTCCCCACACACTGGGACCAACCACCAGCTCATTCCTACGCCGATGCCCAGTTTCGTTTGGGGTCGAGCCACAGTTTAACAGATCCCATTCGCGCCGGGAGACTTTCCGAGGTGGAATTCCTGTCTGTAACGTTTAGCAATTCCAAGAATATTTTATAATTCTGACAGCCTGCGTCACCCTGCCATGGTAAACACGCTCTCCCCTTTCCCTCTCTTGCAGATGGCAGTTGAGGCAGTTGGGGAGGTTTTGTGTTTGTTCCCTACCGTGAGCCAAACCCAATTATTCCCTTTTTCTTCCTTTTTTTTTTTCCTGGAAGGACATTGACCTGCAGGCACTCCAGAGGATTTTTCCCCTTCCTCTCCACATTTTCAGAGGTTTGGTGACAGGCACTCTGTTTGCAAGAGGCAGGATTCTGGAGGCCAAGTGCCTTTCTAGGCAGTCTGACATCCCAGGAGAGCCATCCCACCTGATTCCAGTAATGCCATTGGAAAGCAGGAGACTGCAGAATCAGCACAAAGTATCTTACAGCTGGCGTGGTGCTGGGTAAAGGTTGGACTGGAGACCCCGAGAAGGCTCTTCTGACCTAAATCATTCTCTTATCCCAAGCCCCATCCCCTCTCCTCCACCAGACACCAGATTATTCCTTCTTGTTCTCTGGTGTTTCTGTTGGCTCCACATCATGATGCTCTGCTACATGGAGGCTTCCTCTTGGAATCCTCTTTTGGAGACAGCCTCACACAGCCACATCCTGCTTTAAACCAAGCAAACATGTCTGTCCAAGAGGAGAAGAGCTGACATCCCACACACCCGGGCTCTCCAGGTACAGCACTTCCCCCGGGAGCAGTTCCCTTCTTCCTTGGGCTCTGTCTTCCCACCGGCCCTCACAGGGGGTGTGCCAAGGCTCCTTGCTAATTGAAAAACCAGTTGAACACAACTGGCTTTCTAGAGACTTAAAGGGTCACAGATCTGGGACACTGGGTGAAAAAAAAAAAAAATTAAATGTGCAAGAGATTGTTTATGTAAAGAAACCAGCCACAGTTACACTTTAACAACTTCCCTTCCTTTCCAGAAAGACAAGTACATGTTTCACGAGTTGTAACCACCATTAGTTTCCCATGGCAGGACAAACCAGTGAAGATTCCTGCAAAATACAAAGAGCACAACAACGAGCATTTATAATCCATGGCAATAAACTGCAAACTCAAAGACTGCAGAAGCAGAAGTGGTGACTTTAAGCAGGTGATCAGCTACAAGGTTTTTCATCTTCTTGCCCTTTTCCCCCCAGCACCCTGCAGTGTGTTGGCTGGAGCCCACCCAGAGTCATCCACAGCAGGCTCCAATGAATCTTGCAAGAGGATCATCAATTTTCACCCTGAAAAGAAGCCTCTTGCTTCAAGAGTAGCCCTCAGACACCACAGAAAGATACCACATCCCTCCCCAAAGCCCTTGCCTAACCATCCATTTGGTTCCTTTGGTCTAACCCAAGAGGTGGCTCCCAAGCACTTCGTTTGCAAAAGGTGATTAACACCCTCCCCACGCCCCGCACTCCGGGAATAACCACAGCCAGGCAGGGAGATCCCGGTTTTCCAGGGGCCTTTGTACAGCAAAGAGGTGGCTCCAGGGAAGTCAAGTCACTGCTGAGCAGCTTCGAGGCTGCCGGAGCAAAAGGGGAGCAGGTAAGGAGAGAACTGGGATTAGGGGTCAGAGGGGAAGCTGCGGGAAGGCAATCCCAGCTTCGGGGGGAGCAAAGAGTTCCCGAGACTCCTAACGGGGCTGGGGGTCCCGCGCACATCCACCCACCCCCCCCCCGTGCCTGGCGGACACAGCCCCGCTCGGGCTGTGCTTCCAGGCGGGAAGGAAACCCCCGTCCATGGATTCATGGATGGCAGCGCCGGGCGGGCGGGCGGCCAGGGCAGGGCAGGCACTGATGGGCAAAGCAGATGTCGCTGCGGGCCCCGCAGAAGGCGGGCGGGCCCGGCGCCAAGGCTCGGCAGGAGTGATGCTGATCCAGGAGGAGAAAAGAGGCTCGGGAGGTGTTAGGGGCTCCGGGGGGACTCGTCCTCAGGACACACCTCCAGAAGGGATGCGCCGAGGCTGCTCCTCCTCCCGGGGGGGAAAACACACACCTCGGTCCTGTGCATCCCTGCAGGGTCAGGTCCTCCTGCTGCCGGGCACCGGGATAACTCCGGCACAGCCCCACAGCCCGCAAACCTGCCCCGTGTGCACGGCTCAGCCCGCGCCGGACGTTTTCCTAAAAGCTCACACGAAGCCAAAAGAGGAGGAGCAAAGAGCAAGGAAAAAGCCCGGATATGTCCCCCGCTCCCACGATTCAGCAAGTCAGCACTTTCAGCCCTTTCCTGTGACCCATAGATGTGTTTCCCCCCATTTTAGGTACACAAGCACTAAGCCAAAAGAGGTGGGCTGCAGGGAACCCTAACCTCACTTCTTTTTCTTGGTTTTCCTTATTTTACTCGCTGCAGCCACCAAAATAATTTTATTTTTACTCTATACCCAGGCATTGACCTCGCTCAGGATCAACCCAGCACGGGCAGCCCAGGACTGAGTGGGTCTGGAGCTTCAGTGGGGCTGGAGCTGCTCTGCCAGTCTGAGCTCCCACCCTGGGGTAACAAACCCCCTCTGTGCACTCCCCTAGGAAAAGGTGCAGCCCTGTGCATGATGTGTACCACAGAGACTGTCACACTGCCCAGAAGGAGGAGGCAGAGCGAGAAGCCAGGGCTGACCTGGCACTTTTTGCCTTCTCCAGCCTTAACACCGTGTTCTGGTTTCACCTTAAACCACGGGAGGTGACACGAGGATTTGGACACACACATCAAATGGCACACGTGGCTGCTCCACTTCTTCCTTCCCCTGTGACGTGGGGAGGAACAAAGTTAAGAGAGGGACTTGATGTGTAGCTCCAAAGCATCCCTTGTATAAGAGCATGGAGCGACTGGACAATGGCAAATGGCTTCAGACTCACAGGGTTTACATCAGGTACTGGGAATAAATTCTCCCCCAGGAGGGTGGGGAGGCCCTTGAGCAGCTGCCAAAGAGGTTGTGGATTCCCCATCCCTGGAAGTGTCCAAGGCCAGGTTGGACGGGGCTTGGAGCAACCTGGGCTGGTGGGAGGTGTCCCTGCCCATGGCAGGGGGTGGAATGGATGAGCTTTAAGGTCCTTTCAACCCAAACCATTCTATCACTGTATGATTTTCTTATCCAATCAAAATGATAAAACGTGACCAAAATCAAGTCATAAGATTAAAGATCAATCAAAAGACAAGAAATAAGGGTAAAAGTTACAGCTGCAGGGAGGAAAAACTTTGGAAGAGCCATTTTTTTCCATGACAGAGCACATTGCCCAAACCCGACCATGAATCACCACACCACAGCTGGCTCATGGTTGCCAGCAAGCACCCTCCAAGAGGGTGGACCAACAGGGTCAAAACCTTTGCTTTTGGGCTATTTAGAGGTTCCTCACCCAGAAGAGACAGCTTGAACTTCTTCACTGCAATGATTTAATTTTAAAATATCACGGGAAGTCATTTAAATGCAAACAAGCCATGGAAAATGTTAGCCTGCTGGAGAACTTGGGAGAAAGACAACTGAAAACAGAAGTGAGAAACGGGAAATTTTAGACTGTGGCTGCAACGCCACAGCATCAAGGGATTTTATTATTATTATTAATTACTTAAAAAAGGATTTTAAAAGCCACAGTCAGTAAGGTTTGGCCATTTTAGTTTCCCAAGGCCCCGTGAAAGCGAGTTGGAGCTCTTAGGAAATCAAAAACCAGCTGTGCTGTGACATGCAGAGTCATTTTGGTAGGGACAACTCTCAGGAACATGCACTAAACCACACCAGCTCTTACTGCTCGAGCTGCCTCCAAAGCAGCTGTTAAAACACGCTGTAAGATATCAAAGCAGCTCTAATTAACTTCCTGCTTCAGTACTGCTTCAAAGTATTTCAGAGGGTTCTCAAACCAGAGCTTTTGCAGGGCAGTTTCTAAAGGAAAGCAGTTTGGGGCTCATTCATGGGCGACTCCAAACACATTTGAGATTCTCCAGTTGCTGGTTTTGCTTAAAAAGTTGGTAAAAAAGGCTCCACCCATAAAACACTTTAACACATGGCATCACATATCACAGGGGAAGAAACCAGCCAAATGTCAAGTCAATCAAATCCTTCTCTAAGCCATCACCTATAATCAGATGGGCCAGTCTGTCACCTTTGGATTCCAACTTCGTTTTACCTGCAAAGGTTAAAGCACTTCTGGGGTTTGCAACATCAGTGGGATTGCTGGGTCTGGCCGTGGGGACACTGGGGACATCTGTGAGCAGCTCCCAGCTGCAGCCTGGGCAGGGTTGGAGAATGGTTTGGGTGGGAAGGGACCTTAGAGCCTGTCCAGTCCCACCCCTGCCATGAGCAGGGACACCTCCCACCAGCCCAGGTTGCTCCAAGCCCCGTCCAACCTGGCCTTGGACACTTCCAGGGCTGGGGCAGTCACAGCTTCTTGCTGTGCCTCTGCTCCCCCAGGGCCACCTCAAGCTCCTGAATGATGCTGGGTTTTGATCCCCCCCCCCCATCTCCCTTTTTTCCAGTCCCGAGCCATGCTTAGTTACCCCTTGGTTCTGATCTTTTTTCTGGTCAGAGAGACACCTTCCCACATATCCAAGTCTACCAGGATCTCCACCATCATCATCCACTTAACGAGGACACCTTAAATTGCAAATAGAGCATTAATCACTCCCTGGTGTCCTTGCCTGAAGCTCTGCCTGGCTCCATCCCCATCCCACACCACCCAGACCTACACACACCCCCCCCAACCCTTGCTATGCTTTGTTTAAAACATTTTTTTCCCCCCAGAAAAAAAAAAAAAAAGTTGTCACGGCCAAAAATAGAACATTTTTCCGCTCCGAATAACAAGCAACATTCCTGGGAATTCAGACAAATAGCGTTGGTCAGAAGACGTCTCACAGACACCAGCGACATCCCAAAGCTGCTCCCATGTCCTGTGAAGCAGGAAAGTGTTTGAGATCCCTCTTCCACCCACTGTGCAGAAGAAAATCAGAAGTGATGAGCCTGTTTCTCCATGAGAAAGTGTTGCTGTTCTCCAGAGGGCCTTTTTTTAATTTTAATTTTTTTTTTTATTGTTTTAAAGAGAAAATGTCTCCTGAATAAAATCTGATGCCGTTTAGAGAACAAGTCTTACCCTGCCATCACTGTGCACAATCATCAATATTTTTACCAAGGTTCACATTTTCTATCTCCTATTAAAAAATATGCACTATGTCCCATTATTCTATGCAATAAAACTTACATATAGTAATGATTCTATATATATTAGTGAATAAAATGATATATAATTGCAAAACCGTGTTCAATTGAAGAAAAGTTTGTAGAGAGGAGACGTTTTCAGGGAGCTTGAAACATCTAATCCGATCATTGTAGGTCCCTTCCAACTGAAAATATTCTATTCTAATTAGTCACAAATCACCAAATTTGAATTTCACCGGGAGTTGGTCCGAGTTTAATTGAATTTCTTTAGCAAGAAATTTGCTAAAGATTACACCCAGGCAAACAGGGAGCTTCGTTTTCAAAGACACCCGGAGCATTTTGGGAGCCTTCGGGCTCTTTTCCGAGAGCGAGAGGAAGGGCGAATACCAAGTTTCGTCGACCCCCAGCTCACACTTAAATCCCTGATCGCCCTGAGACAGGACCTGGGCGCTCGGAAACTTCACCGGTGACTTCACTGATCAAACACGGGGCAGAAAACCTGAGCCACAACAACACGGTTCGCATCTGAAACTAAACCACTTAGCTGGACAGAGCGTCACAAACGAACAGCCCAATTAACACGTCTTTGAAAAAGCAAAAGCTTTCTTGGCAGCTGGGGAGGGGGTAAAACGACCACAACCCTCTGACCCGGGCCAGGCAGGGGGGGGGTTGAGAGTCCCCGGTGCCCACCTTTGGTCACGGTCAGGCTTGAAAAGCAGCACCCGTTAAAGGGAGACCTCGATGTTGGTCAGGCAGACGTGGATGAGCCCCTGGGATTTCAAGCAGCATCAACTCTGTTGGATTTAATTCCCAAATAATCTCCTGTTGCATCACCTTCCAGTCCTTTGCCCATGGAGACACTGCTCTGCCTGGTCCCTCCTCATCTCAACAGAATTTGGAATAAAAACCGTATTAGCAGCCCTCTACCTCTTTTGGAGGTGAAAATGCCCTCTTGCTCCATTTACTGAGGGGGGAAAAAAAAATACCCTATTCTGTTAAACAGACTTGTGGGCAGATTTTACAGCACAGCCCAGAAGTATTCGATTTACTGCTAGTAAATTGAACAGGTGAGAAATCTTTCCAGCCCAGGATGGTTTTTTACTTTCTGATGGGAAAAAAAAAATAAAAAAAACCCCACTGACTTGGCAATGGTTTTTCATGGGGAAACATCCATTTGAGCAGGAGATTTGCTGTGTAAGCAGAGGGGTCATCAACAGCCTGTCACAGGGAGAGGAGGGCGGGAGGGAGAGTTATCTGAGTAGAGTTTTCCAGAGCTACCTGGAGAAAAAAAAATCATGTGTTATTCTTGATTACACCCAACTCAAGAGCAAGAGTTGAGCACAAGGCACCAGCATCGCTGCAGGATGCTCCATCTGGAAGCATCCACAAGAAGATGCCAAAACCTGCACACACCTCACATTTTCTTTGATTGTCCCAATGCAGAGAAAAAGCTGGAAATTTCTAACCTTCTAATTTTTCGTGGGAGTGCAAAACTATCAGCACCTCAGCCCCGTGAGCAACTCCTGGAGGAGGAAGAGACCATCTAGGTGAGGTGGTAGCCGTCTCCTGCTGGTTTGAGCCATCCCTATCCCCTGCCAGAGCTGCTCTTTCCACCCGTGGGGCTTATGAGGGTGAGGTTATTCCACATTTAAGTAAAAAAGCAAAAATAAATAAAAAAACCTCCATGTGCAAAGCCCAAACCCCCACGAGTCCCATGTAGAGCTGACGGGTTTTGGACTCGGCCGCTCCCCACGCTCCCGGTGTCAGGGGTGTGCTGGCAAAGGCACTTGAGATGAGGCCCTAATTTAGGATCTAACCCAGTAAATGAATGATAATTACGTGCTACCCCGAGCTCAGTTAAACCAGAAAGGAAAGAAAAGCTGCAAAGGAGAGGATGGGAAGGTTCAGAGGACACCGGCCCTCGGGAGCACACACCTTGTGATCTCGGGAGATCAGCACCTCGTGGCAGCAGCAGGGGGGAGTGGGTTTGTTATTTGGCCTCTGGTGCCTCACCAAGAAGGACAAACCCTGTGCTGAACAGCCGTGGCCACGGAGGAGAGAGCGTTTCCTATGGATTTATGATCCATTCCAGATCAGCTGGTTGAGGTCCACAGGTGCTGGACACGGCCTCAAGCTTTGGTAGAGGCTCCTGCCATGAAAGCCCCTGGGGGAAAGCCAAGTGGTTGCCACCTCCAGGCTGAAGTTGCCCAACACCAGCGTGTTCTGCCTCGGGAAAAAGAGCAAAAAAATTCCTTAAAAAGATGCTGTAGCTCGACCTGAGGATACGGCTCCAGGTGAGGGAGCTGGGGAGGTCAGACCACAGCTGTTCACAACCCCAGAGAGATCAGTGTCCACGGGAGGGGAGCAGGAGCGGCAGCTCTCGCATACGTGGCACGGAGTGGCTCTGCTTTTATTTATTTCTGCTACGAAGGCTAAAGGAAAACAGACTTTGTGAGACCACAGCTGCAACCTGAGCCGAGCTCAGCGGGGCCGGCGCAGAAATCAGAGCGGGGACCACATCAGCTCGCGGTGAAAGACCACAGATAAGATAAAAAGTCAACTTTCAGCAGCAAGTGGAGCAAAAATTGAAGCTGCAGCCCCGGGGAGAGCGGAGTGCCCCGAGGCTGCAGCCGGGTGATGCTGGTGCACAGCATGAGCGCAGAGCACCTGTACGGACACAAGAGGCTGGAAAGTTCCCCCTGGGGCTTTGACTGAGTCCTGAGAGGTGAGAACGGAGCGCTTATTTATTTGTTTAAGCGAGTACTGGGGAGACACCCCCGCAGGGGGGATTAACCCTTTCCCAGCCGCCTGCACCGTGTCACAGCCGTGTGACAGCACCCGCTGGCCCCAGCGAGCAAAGGGAATAAAAAGCCTGGCTCGTCTCCCAGATGCAGCGAAGAGGAAGAAGACAGGTGAGAACCAACTCTTGCACGAGATAAAAAAGCATTATTAGGCAAAAGCACCGCTAAGCCAGCTCATTAATTCAAAACGCTTATTATTCAAGAGCAACCGTCTCCCAGTTAAACTCCTTAATGGGCTTCAATTAGAAAAAAAAGAAAAAAAAAAGGAAACACGTGCTTGAGACGCTTGAGATAGAAAGTGCTGACTTTGATCTTGTGATTTTGAATTCAGCACCCGGGCCAGATAGAAACAGCATTTTAGCACAAAAGCCCCATCCGCCGGGCACACCTGTGGGGCTGCACACGCGGGGCTCCCGCCGCCCCAAACCCCGGGGGAAACCAGCCTTGCCTGTCCCCCCGCCCAACCATCACACCCCGGGGACAAAGAGGAGGGTGACGCACAACCGCGGCCCCTCGGGGAATGCAAACTCCGAACGCGCGGGTCCGGCGGGCACAGCTGCAGGGGAGACACGGGGGCAAAGGCACGGGCGCCTCAGAGATGCCTTTTGCCTCAGCATAACGCTTTGGAGAAGTCTTTCTTGCACAAGTATTGTGTGAAGTTCAGACTGGAAGGCTGCTCAGCCCGGGGGGTGTCTTTGCCAGAGGTCTGCAAAGAGGCAGGTGGCACAGGTCGGAGGAGGGAGGACTGGACTCCTGCTGGCTCTCCCAGGAGTGACTGACTGAAGTTAAGGAGATGTTTCCTCACTTCACTCAAAAGCTCATAGGACCTGTAAACCCCTGGTCTGAAGATTCAGCAGATGCCAAGAGTTTATACACCAGTTTGAGGGGAAATGGGACCAGTGCTTTGAAGACAAGGTGGCTAAACAAACAAACCACTTCAGGCTCAGGAAGTCCCTGGCCACCAACTGGTTTTGGTTACGGGCTGCTCTTGCGTGTGCATACCCTGTTCTTACTCATCCCTGAACAGTCACCTCCAGCCACAGAGGCAGGACACCCATTGCCACAAGCCCCAAACCCAAACGGCCGCGCAGTTACGCAGATGTACACTCAAAACTCTCCTGCTTATAGTTTAAGGCTTTACAGCAAGACACTGAGCTAAAAAAAAAACAACCACAAAACCAACCCCCCAAAGCAAGCAGGTAGCAATGGCCAATTCAGTTCTTCTCTCTCAGGTTTCCCTTCCACCTCCTTGTCCAGACATCTCAGCTTGCCTGTCCCTCTCCTCTTGCCTCCCCATTCTCCCTGCAGTTAAGCCAAGCTTGCTTTGTCTGAAGGACTTCAACTTTTGGGAAAGTCAGAAGGCATTAATCAAATGCTCTGTTGTGCAACTCTTTCCATCATCAAGCTGCATCTGGCCCCCAGGGTCTCTTAATTCTTCATTAAGAAAGTGCTCCATGTGGAAAGAGGCGAGAGAGGACTCGGGCAGCACTTCACAAGCTTTGCTGAACACGATTATGCACGGCCTGAAATGAGCCACTCCAGCCCCACAAACAGATGAGCAAACGTGCCAAACACCAGTGCTTTTGTCAAAAGGGACAGAGACAAGTAGCAGTGGGGCCACTTCTGCCATGAGTCATCATCTTCCTGGCAGCCTGACAGGGACAGATCACCCAAGGCTGCAGGTACAGAGCATCAAACCGAGAGCAGGGAGGAATGTCTGACCCGCCGTGACTGTTCTGGGGCTGAAACCACGCAGGACAGAGCAGCTCCCAGAGCAGCTCCCGTGCAACTGCTGCAGGAAGTGGGCTGATCTGTGAACAGCTCAGCCAGAGACACGCACCAGATGACCTGGGCACGGTGTTCCATCCCAGAAAGGTTGTGACCTTTTGTTAGAGAAATGCTCTTCAAAGGGAAGACAAGTGTTGAAGTGAGAACATCAGGTTGCAGCCACTGGTATGTCAAACCCACAACTTGAACATCTTGACATCAACAGGATTTTTGGACAGTACTTCCTGGCCAGCTCATGCCACAGCATTTACATGAAGGTGCAGTTACTGGTACAGGGTCCCAAACTGCTCTCAGAAAATTGTCTTGTGCTTAACAGATCCCAAACTGATTTCCTTTCCCAGCCTTGTTGCTTAACTCCCTGTTCACAGAATCACAGAATATGCTGAGTTGGAAGGGACCCACAAGGATCATCAAGCCCCTGCCCAGGACCCTCCCCGAGGGTCACATCATGTGCCTGAGAGTATCAATAGCCAGTGCAAGTGACTCCAGGGCACATCCACCTCCTCATGCCACCTCTTCCCACCTCCTCTGGCAAGACTCAGTGGAATGACCACCTCAGGGGGTGCACATGCAGGAGATTGTGTTCACCCATCCACCTCCTGGTGTTGGGAAATGTGTCAAATCCTTAAAAAACAAGTCCTACCTTCCCAGAGGAGCCTGGACTCCCGCTGTTGCACTGCTCTGAACCAAAGGAATTAAAATTTCCCACTTCAGAGTTTTCTGGCTACGAGGACAGGGAATAAAGAGGGATGAGGATGAAGGGAGAGGGAAAATCTCTGCTAAGCACACAACTTGAGCAAGCAACCCATCTAAGCTCCTGATCACAAGCTGGGACCTTCACCTCTTCACCAAATACCTGGCCTTCCAGATATTGGTCAAGAGATATTTTGCCAAAGCTCAGGTTTTTATCAAACAGGCAGAGTTTTATCCTACGTGAACATAAAAGTTTGGTGGATCTGATCTGAGTCCCCTAAAATAAGATCTCCAGATCTTACTTGCCTGCAATGTCAGTTTGTCAGATGGAGCTGGGGAGATGAAGGAGGCAAAGTGTGTTCCTTGCAGCATCTTTCTTTTTCACTTCAGCCTTCAGGGGAAGCCAGAGCATTCCCTGGAGTGCTGCTGCACAGAGCCAACCAGAAAAGGGTATTTGGGCTTCACCCTGAGGTGCCATCAGAAGTCAAATGGTGAGAGAAAGATGAAAGCATGTCAAGAAATCCTTTTCACTCAAGGAAAGCAACCTGTACAGCACCAGTTGCCACCCCCCAGTGCTCCACAGGAGGAGGTGAGGAATTCATCCCAGAGACAGGCAGCAAGCAGCAGCTTTCCAGGTTCCTGAAGCAAGGCACAAACACAAGCTGTGAGCTCTTGTGCGAAGCTCTTCCTTCCCTTCAACACAACAGCTAAATTGAGAGCCAAGAGGATGGACAACCTGGGGTAAAAATAACCCCAGCCTGGCAGAAGCACCTCCCTATTTTGCTTTTTATTATTAGCCTGCATTTCTCAGTTCAGTGGTTCCCAGCTGCTTCCAGCCCTTTCCCCTTCCAACAGGGCTGCAGTTTATCCCAGAAACCACCAAATCCTCAGCCCTCAGCTGCAGGTTGGTTTGCACCAGTAGCCCACCTGTAGGTCAGGTCTGAGCAACACTGAACCTTCAGATTCTCAGAACCCACTGTGTATCCTTCACTGTACCTCCAGATTTCAGGCAGAGTTGTGAAAAAGCCACGTCCTTCCCAAGTGATAACACTCAGAGAAGGGCAAGAACTCTCCTTTTTGCTGGGGAGTGCATGTTATCAGTCCACTTTCCCTGCTGGGTGATCTTAACACGAGCTCTTCACCAGCCTCCAACGCAAATCCCAAGGTTTTCCTGAGCTGCCTGCAGTCCTAACCACGGTCTGTAGCTCTCAGCCATCCCGTTTCCATAGTTTCAAACACTTTTAAAGCCAAGGATCCCCAAGCCAACCTCTCAAACGCATCTCCCGCCTAAACTCAGCCCTCCAGATGCCTCTCAGCCACCTCTCATCAGCTGTTTTATACCAGCCCTGCAAAACCTCAGCAAATCTGTCTAAACATGTGCCATCACCCCTCTTCTCACAAGTTCCATGCCTCCACCCACGAGGTTTCTCTCTCCCATTACCAAATCCTGCTTTACATTAAAGACTTCGCCGCCTCGGCCTTGAAACTCATTAATTTCCACTTGAAATGTTCATTTGTGCCCGGGGTTTCCATTACAGGATCCTGCCCGGTTCCTTCTGCCATTTTCCTTCTACCACAAAAACCTTCTGGAGGACGGGGCAGCCCTGGTCTCTCTGTTCCCCCCCCCCCACCCCCCAGCTCCTCAAATTCCTTAATCCAAATTCCTAACCCAGCTGCTTTCAGCCTCCTCATCTTCCAAACCCCACATAACATCACCACCACCAACTGCTCCGCCAAAGGCCAAAAGGAAAAGGAGACCCTTAAGCAGCCTGAATTACACAAAAGGGCATCTTAAAGGACAAACTTCAGCCTCTAAAACATCCCCTTTTAACAACTTCAAACTCCTCCCTGAACGGAGGATGCCCCATGAACAGGAACAGGGAGGCAAAGTGCCACCTTTTCCTCACCATCTCAGCGATGGGACACGATGTTGTGAAGCACAAGAGCCCTCAAAAAGCAAAAAATACACCTCACTAAACCCTTTTCCTACATCAGGACAGCCCAGAGAGAAACATTTGCAGCTGGAAACCGTAGCCCAGCAGTTAATTAACAAGTTGTTGTTTTTTTTTATTCAGGCTGCTCATCACAAGTCAAGCCCATGTGCTCATCGTTCCCATTGGGCTGGAGAAACTCATCCAGCACAACAGCAGCTCACCAAGGCAAACACATCTGCTGAACCTGCACATCCCTGAGGTTTTCAGAGCTATTTTTTTTAAAAAAAAAGCAACCCAAAAGCTTTTCTCCTTCAGACTAAAGCTTGGTGTACCAAAAAAAAAAAAAAAAAGAAACAAGAAGCAGGCAGAAAATAATTATCTGTCCTATTTTGCAATGGAGAGAGCAGTGGCTAAGAAGTTTGAAGGCACAGAAGAAAAGTGGAGAACGAGAAGAAACACACGGAAAAATAATGGAACAGCATTAAAAAAAGCCCAACCAGAAAAAGTCTCAAAGCACAGGCAGCAAAAGGCAAAAAACCCCAAAAAACAGGTGTGGGGTTTTATTCTATGAGGACCATCAGTTCAAAATAAATGGATTTTCTCATCTGCCCAGCACAGGATTGTACAGAAAAAAAAAGGAGCAGAATGACCAAGGACAGATGAGGAAAGATGGGGTTTGAGAAGATACCAGAGAATAAGGTGGAGAAGGAGCCAAAGAGGTCGTAGCAAGTAATTCATATTCTGGTTTTGAGAAGACACTGATCCAGCTCTTTGTTTGACCTGCCCTCCCTTTGTATCTCAACCTGGAGGGATGGTTTGTTGGGCTTTGTTTCTGGTCTGTCCCTCCTGAGGGTCTGTCTGTCTGAGCCTCTCGGCTCCTACTGCACCCACAGGCACCATCACCCCTCCGTGGCACCAGGCAGAGATTCCTCAGGGAATCTGCCAGACTAACAGGGGAACATCCTCCCTGGTGGACACCAGCACTCATCTCAGAGCCAAAACACCAACCAACTGCAAAAAAAGGCGGTTCAAAAGCCTGCCACCAACAGAACCCCTGCTTAGAAGAGTGGAATTCAGAACTCCGGCTGCAGCTTTAAAAAAAGATGCAATTAATTATTAACCAACCTCCTTGGCTGCCTGAAAAGGGACCTGAATACACCGAGCTGCAGATGCCAGAGGCAGGGAAAGCTCAGCCAGGCCCCCACACTGGAGGGGTGGTCAGAGGACATGGGAAGTGGTGCAGGGGATGGAGCACATGGGGCTGTCCCCTGTGCAGCCACCCAGCACCACCCTGGGGAGCACAGTCACCACCCTGGGGAGCAGAGTCACCACCCTGGGGAGCACAGTCACCACCCTGGTCACCAGAGCACTTGTACAGGCACCTGTAAATGGGAGAAAAACCGAGCATTTTTGTACAGAAGCTCCTTTTAGCTGCTAAGTGCTGCAGCAGGGGACGTGGAGGGCAGGTCAAGCATCACCACTGCCACAGGGCTTTCCACCTGTCTCCAGACCAGAACCCTTCATATACAGAGAGCTACATATTTATACAAGCTACTCAACATGCTGAAGGCTGTTCAGATGACTTTCCTTAAAGCTTCCCGTCCTTCCTGGACATCTTCCCACTCTATTTTCACTTTCTGGATGCAAAACAAGCTCACCCCAACAAAAGGAAGGTGCATTAACAGCTTGGGTGGTACCACCTTCTGTTTTAAAAAGATGGTGTCACCTGTGTCACTCACCTGCCAAGCCCTCCACCCCCCCAGAGCACCAAAACTGCCATTTCTCAAACCACCAAAGAGCAGAACAGGCCACAGCACCAAACCTCTACTCCAATCTGCATGTTTTTTGGAGATGCACTGCCAAATGTGATACAGGGTTCACTCTTAACACCAGTGGGAAGGCAGGAGGAATAACCAGTTACCCAAAGTCGCCTGTGTGTGCAGAAGAACTCCCTGGTTCCTTGCCATGGGTCTCACATTCCTAGAGGCTCTGGGGGTGACCCTACACACCAGGGGAACACCACCCAGGATTTAAGTGCCAGCTTATAGTCTAGTTTGCAAACAGCAGCCAGAAGAACCCCCAAATGACACACTTGATGTGTGTGCTGAGCACAGACTCGAGGATCTCAAAGGGCTTTTCCAACCTTAACGATTCTATAGGGAATTCCATGATTCCATAGGGAAAATGCATCTCCTTGCCTTGAGCACTTCCAGGGATTCAGGGGCAGCCACAGCTTCTCTGGGTAACCTGTGCCAGGGCCTCCCCACCCTCACAGGGAAGGATTTCTTCCCAGTATCCCATCTAACCCTGCCCTCTGACAGTGGGAAACCATTCCCCCTTGTCCTGGCCCTCCAGGCCCTTGGAAATAGTCTCGCTCCACGGGTTTTTGTCAGCTCCCTTTAGGCACTGGAAGGGTTTGAGATCCCTGCACCCAATCTGCACTTCCACTGCCTGCACTCTGTTAAAGCCTCTGAACACAAAAGGGTTTTAAGCTGCAGTTCCCTTAAAATCCCTGGAGGCACAAGGAGCACCCTTGGCTCCGACCATCACGCTCAGAATTTCATGGCTTACAAGCAGAACATTCCAGCTGACTGTTTCCCATACTCAGAGCACTTCAATAAAACACCCACACAGTGACAAGAATGAGACTTTAATCAGTTTTAAGTGGAGTTTTAACACTAAGAGATAAAGGGTTGTTAAACACAATAACAAACGGACATCTGATTTGTATGAGGCATTATCCTGTACATGTCATACTTGGTTTTTGTGTATTCTCAGTTACACACAGAGCCACTGTTGCACAGCACAATAGTATTTGAAGAGGCTGAATCAGAGTAAGGCTGCTTAACAGACTGAATTTTTTTTTTTTGTTTTTCTTTTAGTATCTATATATATATATGCTATATGAAAACAGACTGGAAATCTGAACCGGCAGAGAAAGGCAGCTCTGCCAAACGCTGCAGTTGGAGCCCCTTTTAGTGCACAGTCCCACCCCATCCATCTGCATGCACGACACTTCCTAACAGCATTTCAAAGGTAAACGAGGCACTTCGTGGCAACCACAGGCATCGTTAACATATTGCACACATTTGCTAGGACTAAACATGGAACTTGCACACCAGCATCCCGGGGTTTTTTTGATCGTTACAAAGGGGGTTTTTTTGTGGGTTTTGGGTTTTTTTTTTTTTTGGAATGATGCTGCGTGTAAACTCCACCTGGGTTTACGACGTGTGCCACGAGGGGAAATCTGGGTGTGAGTTCTGCAGCTGCCCTGCAGCAGCTGTGGCCAAGGTTTGGAGCTGGGGCTGCCAATGAGCAGGGGATGCTTTCAGGGCCTTACAGTAAGCTCTTACCAAAGTGATGCCTTCAAGTAGTTTCAGACATGTAAGCTGTTGCACATCCAAAAAGATCGGAGCGTACAAGTCCAGAAACTCAAGGAAAGATTACCTACAGAATGCAGTTCAAGCTAATTATGAATACTGTCATAAATAAAGTTTTAATAAGGACTCAAAAACCTTTCAGTCATAGTAATTCTTGTCAACTTCTATGGGGGTGGTAACTGAAATAAAGTATAGGAGAGTATGTATAATATATATTTATATATATAATATATATATATAATGCCATTTTTCCATTTCCAATGACTACACCATAAAATGTAAGCAAGGCTTCTCAAAGACATCGAAACATTCAAAAAAAAAAAAAAAAAAAAAAAAATCAAAACCCTCATTCCAACCTTCACATTCCAAAGGAAAAATAACAGTGCAAAAGCCCATCGCGCCATGATTTCCGATCCCTCAGCGTTCCAGGCTGGAACCACACTGATCCCACCTTTATTAGCCAAAGCGGGACACGCAGCAGTGTCAATATCCAAATACTTTTAAAGCATCAACAGTTTTTGTTTATTTAGCCAACACAACTTTCAACTGTTATAAACCAGACAAGGTGAAACGTGATTGGAAGGGTAAGAGTTCAATATTCATGTCCCAAGGGAACCACCTCCTGCTCGTCATAGCACTGGGAATAACGAGTGCTGGAACCAGCAAACTTGATCCACTAAGCTATTAAAGTCTAATTGAACCTCTAAGTCAGAAAGTATTTACCAGCTTTGTTAGAAGTTAGAATCATGAATCTGATGAGCAAAACTGACCAACTGATATCAGACAAGAAAAAAAAAAAAAAGCCCTTTATACCTTTGTTTACCAACAGTAATCACTGGAAGCCCTGCCTTGTCTCGTTCCAATTCCAACCATTAATGCTGTTGTACAGATTCCATAAGTAATTCCAGGTGAGAACACAGCTCATGAACTTCCCTGTCAGCACCAGTAAGTTAATGGGGGGTGGGGGGGAATGAGTTATATACTAAAAAAAAGCATCCATTTGGGCTCAGCTCTTCACCATGTACTTTAGAGGGGACAATCTGGGCAGCTGCTTCACCTTTGGATGCCACAGCACTTGCACTCTGAAGTCATCTGCAGTCTGGGCATGACAATTACACACCAAAAGGGAATCTCAAGCCCTACCCTTGGCTAATACCCCTACAAACAGATAACACAACGCTGTCAGTTAGTGTACAAAACTAATTTGCTGGGGTTTTTTTTCATAGCAAGCAATTTATTTGGGACAAGTTCTGCTTTTTATTCTTCATTTGCAGCGCTGAGAATTTACTGCAACACTCTCTATCGTGTGTAAGGTCTGCTTTTCAAACGTTGTAGGTACTGAGCATTCAAGTAAAATTCCCTAACAGTTACTGACTTCTTTTTTTTTCTTTCTTTTTTAAAAGTGTGCAAAACTGCAAAACTCATCGTATTAGAATGTGTAAGGTCAAAGGGGTGGAACGGCTGACAGAGGTTTGATTGAATAAATGCATCAGAAACCTTCAAAACAAACACTAACCTGGAGAATCTCCAATGACATTTCCTGTGCACCATTACAAAATATTTTTATATTCATGAGGAAATAATAAAAAAAAAAAAAAAAAGCTTGCAAGGCAGCACATGAAGTATTCACAGCAGGAATATGATTGAAAAACTACTAATATAAACGTAAGATGTTGACTGATGTCTGCACTAAGAGCATCTGACTTTTAGCACTGGCCTTGATTACACAGGAGATGGAGCAGCCATTACAATTCAGGAAAAAAAAAAAAAAAGAAAACAACCCAATAAATCATTGTCAAATTTTGTAACCATTTGTTTTCAAGCTCCTATTTTCGTTGATAGCCTCCACATTTGTATGGTTAAGTCATTGTTGCTGTGTTTCCTTTTTTTTTCATATTTTTTTGTGTGACCCCAAGAATTGGTCTCCCTTCCTGGCGCGGGTCTCGCGGGTGCGGGGAAGGTTCACTCCTGTCCCCCCGGTACAGAACCACAGAATCACTCCCCTCTAGCTGCCTTTTCTAGCACCATTACACTGAAAAAGAAAAACGAAAATGCACGAAGGACAAGCAGTGACAGCGGCGGCTCCTCCTCCATTGTCCCGGGTGGATTGGGGCAGCATGCTAAGGAAAGGTGCATGGAACAGCCGGACACGGGACGGAGGCCACGCTCCTTCCCGAGCATTCCTTTCCATCCCCCAGCCAAAAGACATGCATTAGAATGTAGGAAAACCTTCTAGAAACATCTCTTAGCCAACTGCAGACTTTTCTGTTGCCACACGAGTGCAAAAAAAGGGGCAGGATGTGAACCTGGAATTTTTTGTTTTGTCGTCGCTGTTGTCGTTTTCGGTTTTGGAACTTCGTTTGGTGACAGAACACAAAAGGAAAAATTCCTACGCATACACATTAGGTCTGTCTCCACTTTTATAAAACTGGAATAAAATGGGAAAGTGCCATGTTTATAGTTCCTAATTGAAGTTTTAATGTCCTTTTGACACAAAAAGGTATATACATATAAGAGCTACGTAACCTTCCTTTTTTCCCCCCGACTGGACAAGTGTCAAACCCTGTAGATTCGTAGGGCAAAACAAGATTGGTCAGGAAAGAATTGTTCCTATAACTGGTAATCTGACACTATGTCCTTTTGCCATTTAGAAAGGTCCTTTTTTTTTTTTTTTTTTCAGTTTATTCAAGTTTGTCTCTCTTCATGGTTGGTGGGGTTTTTTTGTATGTTTTTTTTTTTTTTATCTCCAATAAAAAAAATATTCAGACTTTTGTAATCTGCGTATGCTGATCTTCATCAAAAGGTTCATTCTCTGGATCAGAGTCAGTGGTGTCAGAGTATCTATAATGATCAGGTTCATTGTCACTAACATCTGGTGTTACAGAAGTTGAACTGCTAGCCTCTGGGTTTGATGGCTCTTCTACTGTTTTTGTGAAAAATAGCTTCACCTGGGGAAGGAAAAAACAACATTTAAATAGGAAACCTGGACTTGAACCGAGCACAGGTAAAAAAGCAATTTTTAACAGCTACACTGAATCACACGAGTGTTCCCCTCTCTCCAGAGACAGGTTTTCCAGCCTCTCCCTGCCACAACAGACAAAATAAAGCCCTGGCCCAGCAGCAGGATTTTCCAGCCCCGTTGTGCCTGCCTGCAGCAGTCACTGGTGCACTTGAGTTGTAGCAGCAGGACACACCATCACAGCAGGCCAAGCTTTGCAATCCTCCTGCCTTCCAGAGCTCTGGAATTGTGGTAAGACTGCACAGGAACGAATAAAACACTCTCTAATGGGTGACTGATGAGTGAAAAGTCTGATCCAAGCAACGTTCCAACGAGCAGCTCTGACCATTACCTTCAAACCAGCACTGCCAGGGTCTGGCTGATATTTTCTGAGCAAGGTAGAAAATGCTCAAGTTCTTACAAATGCCTTTCCCACGTTTAAAACACTGCTGGCAATGGCTTGTATTCCCCAAGGCTTAACTCCCAGGTTAAGGTATTCCCAGACTCACAGAAGAGCTGGGGTTGGAAGGCACCTCTGGAGATCACCCAGTCCCACTGCCCTGCCCAGAGGAGCAGGTGGCACAGGAACATGTCCAGGTGGGTCTGGAATGTCTCCAGAGAGGGAGACTCCACCGTCCCCCTGGGCAGCTGTTCCAGTGCTCTGCCACCCTCAACACAAAGAAGTTCTTCCTCATGTGGAGGTGGAACCTCTTGTGTTTTAGTTTATGGCTGTTGCTCCTCATCCTGTCGCTGGGTACCACCAAAAAGAGTCTGGAACAATCTTCTTGGCACCTGCCTTGGGGATATTTGTGTGGATCGATGAGATCTCCTCTCAGTTTTCTCTCCTCTAGACTGAACAGGCCCAGCTCCCACAGTCTCTCCTCATAAGAGATGCTCCAGACCCCTCATCATCCCCGTGGCCCCTCTGCTTCCCACAAAACAGGCAAATCAAGTCAGGAATTAGTGTGTCAAGCTCAGAGCTCGTGCAACGCAGCTGCTACAGGGAAGATGCCACCTGGGTCACTGGCTCTCCTGCTACTCGTCTCTAATGGCTTTGAGAAATACCTGAAACAACCTGAAGGCTTTAATCCCAGTTCTCAACATCTATCAGCTTCCCAGAAAGCAGATAAACATCCAAAGCAAAGAACTTTGCTAAGTGGTGGCAACACCAACACAGGGACTCAATCTCTACCCAGCAGTTTCACACGGTCCCTCCATGAGGCAAGACAGACAAATCAGAGCAAGTCATGCAGCTTTTCAGCTTTGTTCAGACAGAATATATACTGACCTTGAAGTTTGGAGAGAAATATCTGTTGGCTTTGTCTTTATTTGCTTTGTCTAGATCGTTTTTTGTTAATGTAAGGATTAAATATTCCTTATCATTATCTGAGCGCTCTGTACTGAAAATACCATCAAGTTCCTGATCTGCAACTAGACTTCCATTTTCTACTTTGTCTGAATTTTCATCCAGTCCTATGAAGAATGTATTTACCCAAAAGTGAAACATTTTGTCCTGGGGGAGGAAGAACACAAAAAACAAGCTTGCTTTAGTATTCACTAGTGGCACATTCATTAGACTTAATATCATCATCATCTGGTCAGAAACAAATAGGTAATAACAGACAAAACTTGTTTGGACAACAGTACATCATTGGTTACATTGCATGCAAAGACATTTTCACCAAATCTCCTGCACAACACACAGAACTCTGCATTAATCAAGCTCAGTTTTAAGCAATCAAGCTTTCACAAGTCACTCCTTATGGAAAGTTGGGTTTACACCTACAATAAAAGCGGATGACAAGAAATTAAATAAGTCTTAAACTTGCAATCACAAGACATAAACAGATTTTGTTTGCTTCACACCTTGCCGAGCAATTGCCAAACCCAACAGACAACACGAGTAAACCAGCTCAGGTGAGTTAAACATTGATAATACAGAACAGTCTACCCCCCAACAGAAAGCTTGCCTTTATTTTTATACAGAAATAGCTGTAATTGAGCAAAACCACCCTACAAACCCAGGACTCCTTTAGCAGTGGATTCATTACTGCTTTCCTGAGGTGGTTCCTACCAGTCAGACCTTTGCTGACCAGTACTAAGAGAAGTCAGACTCGGTGTCTGCTGTCCTTCTGCTCAGCAGGAGGATTTTAAGGAGGAGTTGAGGCAGGGATAGTTGAGGTATATCCAGCTTAAGAAGAACTTCACAGATGACCAACAGGTACAAGTTTGGTTACCCACTCTGACACTGCCACAGCTATACCTGTACAAAGAGGCAAACCATCACTGTCTCAGTGATTTTAAAGGCTGGAGAACCAGCTGATATTGGCCAGAGCATCACACACTCCCCACTCGGACTGGCAGGGGAGCGTCTCTCTCCCTGTGTGCTCAACAGGTTTTGCTCTTGGCTGGACAAGCTCTGAGGGTGATACACCCAGGAACTTCCCCTCAACAGCTCCATAGGATGCACTGAATGCCCTTGGTTTAGCTCTCCATCTCTTGCCCTTCTGTCAGTCAAGAGCTGATGTTTCCAAGATCAGCTGTGGCTGGCAGGTTGCTCCTACCTCACACATGAAGCATTTCTCCTTCTGAAGCTGAGCTGTATTTACTTGCTCCTCACAAAGGAACTCTGCCATTTGACTCTGATTTGAGTTTTCATGCAAAAGATCCAAACTGCAAATAAATGACCAGTCTCCCCACAACGGTCAGTATTGCTGCAGTATTGCTGCATCCCTGCTGAATCTGCTGCTCCATTCCAGAACCTTAACTTACATTCCCCTGCCTCAGAAAGCAATGAAAATAAGTACACAAATCCTGGAAATTCAGAAGTGTCTGATCAACCAACTTCTACCTGCCTGCCTTCTCTACCAAAGGTCAGCAGACCCATTTCCAGTGTTTCAGGTAAAGCCTACAAAAACCCTTCCAGCTTGTGTGCATTTCTGTGAGCGCCTGAGAGACTCCCAGCCTGTAACAAAGGGCAATGGCAGAGACAGAAGTCAAATAATTCAGGCAGAAACACTTCTGGAAGTTAGGAAGTTACCCACTTCACCACAGGCCTCTCCAGCACCTTTGGGAATCAAGCTGATCTGTCAAATTTACAGGCTGTAATTACAGTTGTGTTGGAAGCCTTTTTTCTGGGAACACTTTTGCCACTGGTGCAGGTCCTCAGTGCCACCTGTGTCACCTCCAGTGTGCAGCACACGGATGGAAAGTGGCTCAAAACAGTGGAAGGAAGCAGTGCCAAAGGAAACCAGGCCCCTGGATGTGAAGCAATGCCAGCAGAAGGCACGGGCTTGTCATGCCTCACCTTCAACTCCAGCACGGGGGGCAGAACCAGGAAGGATTTACTTGGCATTTGAGGGCCTGCCTGAACAAGCAACTGCAGGGACTCAGCTCCACAGACAGAGGCTGGAGAAGACAAGACAGATGACAAACTTCTTGCTAGACAGCTTTTAATCTGTTTTCCTTGGGATAAATTTCCAGAGGTCTTCAGGGACTCAAACTAAACAATACAACTCAGCTGAGCTGGTCATTTTTCCTTTTATCTCCCTCCAGCTTTGTAAAGCATTGGGTTATTTTCCTTTCTTTCCCACTACAGTAACTTAATTAGCTTAATAAACTGAGTTCACGGGTCCTGGAACGTGGCACAGCCACTCAAATTGAGGGAAGACTCGGTCAGGTTTTTTGGAATTAGCTCCTATGGGTGATAACAGTGTCACTGTTTGCACTGAATAAACCTCCTTATTCAAAGTGAGGATTCAGCTAAAGCATCAGACTCCAAGATATTTCATGCAAGACAACGAAGAAAGATGATGTAATATGGGCCAAAGATAGGAATTTTTAAAAATCAAGGCATGAACTGAATTTGGGCTTTATATAGCAAATCAAAATACCAGACCAAGTGCTCACATAAGACAATTTAATGAATAGGCTTCTGAAAAAGAGTATTGGGAGACTGTTTTTCAATGTGTTTTGCTTCACTTCCAGTTACATCACAGACATCTGTCTTAAAAAAAAAAAAAAAAAATCGCAGCTGTACTTCTTCCATAACCAAATCTGTACCATAAAATCTACCAAAAAAAGCTGATTTAATCTCCCTACTGTGACACACAGGACTACTCCTACCTCGTGCAGCTTCTCAGCTCTCACTGACAGAAAAACATTCTTCACTCCAGAGCTGGGACCTGTCTCTAACTGCAGGCTGAGATCCAATCCAAGATCATTTAAGCCATCAGTTAGGAGTTCATATCTCCTCCTGAGAGTTTACTTTGCAGGGAGATCTACAGGCCCTTCCAGTCACTCTGCAGCAAACCAAGGGGTTTGGAGATGCTGTCCAAGACATGGAGATCCTGTTTTAGCCTGTTCCAGGCTGGCCTCAGCCCTCCCACAGTCATGGCTGAGGGAACTTCTTGTACCATTTTCAGATCAACAGTTCAAGTCTTCTGACATTTTCAGAGTTCATTCTTCAGTGTTTGCCAAGCAGCGACTGCCCAAAAGTCTCCTTGAACTATGAAGCAGAACTTCTCATCTCCAGACTGGAGAGCTGAAACACAGCTGCTCTAACAATGCTGTCAGCCCTGCCCACGCTGGAGACTGGCACTAAAACACCACTGACTCCCACAAAGTAAACCCACAGCAGCATTTGCCTCTCATCTGTACTGGGAGGACTCCTGAAAAAGGTCTCCTTCACCCCCAGGCTCTGGAGGCAGGAAGATTAGGAGATCTTCTGTATTATTTTTAAACAGACTCTCATTGAACCAAGTGATCTAAGGATACTCTGAAATACTTAAAAATTATCATGTCAGCATCAATAACTGGAAGAAAAAAGGCTCTGCACAGATACAAGGAAGCAAACCTAGAGAGACTATGGTAGCAGTCTGAGATGGAAGAACAGTCAAGCTACAAGGCAGGACAACAAAAAGCCATGCTCCAAAAAAAAATCCCCCAGATTGCTAAATTCTATCCATCAGAAATTCATACACAATAACTGTACTGGAGCCCCAAGCCATTTTGTTCTCATGTGGGCATGCATTTCATTCTTGAAAGGAAGTAGCTACATCACACTGAAGAAATGGTCTGAGAATAAAGTAAACAACTTGATTAGACAAGAAAAGACCAAAAGCTCTGGACTTCCTAACTGATGCCAGGTGGCAGAGACTGTGGAAGAGCTGAAAGAGGGAAACTTTTCCAAAGCAGTCACCCCCTTACCAACAATCCTTTGGCTGAGGTCAGCCCTCAACAGCCACCAAAATTAACTTTTGCCATTAAAAGGCAGGATGTGTGGTTGTTTTTCACACTGTCTCTGCAATACTAGGTGCTTAAGGTCCCTTGGTTGTTCCAGTTTGATTTGGTTTGTGCACAATAATTTATCCAAAAAGAGCTTGATCAAACTTCAGGAGGACCCTCCCAACTAGAGAGCTCTGCAGGTAATGCTGCTGCTCTCCAAAGGATTAAGAACTTTGGAAGCAAGTAATGCTGAGGGAATCTGGGGCACTTCAGCTGAGGTCGGTGTTGTCAAACACCAGCCCAGGCCCAGCAGGAGGACACAAAAGTTTTCCTTCTCTCCAGAGGCTGAGCCACAGCCACTCTTCAGCCTGAGGCTCAGAATGGATCAGGAATAACACTTTTAATTGATCTTATTAGGTTTTTTTTATTATATTAAAGTTAAAATGCAGACTGGTAAATATGGGATGTCTTTTAAAAGACTTGCACAGCTACCCATAAATCTGCTAACAGAAAACCTGGGAAGGACAAGAACCAGAGACAGGCAACAGACTTGGAATTCCACCTTTCATAAACCTGGTGACTAAGCCAGAACCTCTGGAAGATAAGATCCTGTTACTCCTAATTATACTGCTCTTCATGAATCAGGTGATCCCTGCACAGAGGTGAGCTTTGGAACACAAGTCTCCCCACTGGAAGGCCCTCACTTTGGGGGTTTTGAGTAAAAGCTGTGCAGTCAGTTGATCCAGAAAAGGACCAGGCAGAGAAGTGAAACACTTGGACAGAGAAATGTGTACAACTTTGAGCCAAGGTAGGTTTTTCTGTCACCAATATTCACCTTTGCCCTGTTCCCACCTTTTCATGTAACAAGCTGTCAAAGGACCATGTGGAAGGATCTGCTCCTGCCTGTGTTTCCAGCAGAGCTGAGAGAGGTGATCTTACCAGAACTGGGGAACATCTCACACCTACTTCCTTCTAGCCTCCATTGGTACTGAAAGTTGAGGCAATCAGATACTCAGTTCAACAGATATTTGATTGTCAAGGTGGTTTCTTTACTGTCTGGTGAAGGGTTTCTATCTCAAAAAAGTCTGCAGGTGTGAAAAGAAGAGCTTCCACCACTTCTTGGCCCTAACAGGCCAAGAACACTGAGAAAAGGAGCACCTCTGCATTGCCTGTAACCCACAGAACCCAAACAGTCCTGGTGCTTGGTAAGAATACACAAAAAGAAAAAAGAAATACATCAACCAGCTCCTCAGAAACTACAAAGGCACTCTTGAGAAATGAAACCACAATCTTTGACACTGAAATGAAAGTTCGGCCCAGTTACACTCCTGCTGTGGGGGTTCTGAACCTTTACATGCTCTTGAAGACCAAATTTACACAGCAGAAATGGTGTGTGCTCACCAGGAGCTCCAGTTTCTGCTGTCACTGGATCTCAGTGCTCTCTCCAGGGGTAAAACAAACACAGGAGTGTGCTCCTGAGGCCACAGGGCCCAGATACAGCCGCTGACCCGCACACTGGGATTTCTGGGGTGGGCAGGGCAGCACAATGCTCCCTGTAATGCCTGTTTGCAATCCATGTGCTACTGGAGATGGTAAAAACCCAGCAAATTCACAGTCCAGATAGGACAGAGTGCAGATAAAACAGGGCCTTGTTCTCAGATGTTTGGGTTTTGTATTATCTCCTCCCTGCATCCCTCATGTCTAGCCCACAGTACCAATCTGGGTGCTCCTGTTCCCAAAAGTGGCTGCTCTGTGTTGCTGTTTGAAATGCCAATCATCTTAATGTTGACTTGAAAGCAGAATTTCTACTTTTCAAAAGCTTTGTTTTACAGACACTGTATTGCATATAGATGCACTGACCAACTAAAACACCTCATTAAACAGAAAACAGTCCCACTGAGAAACAGTTTCAAAACTTTTGCAGACATCAGCACACAGATTAAACTTGTTAACAACACCTGGTACCTGAACAAACACACAAAACAGTGTGCATGTGTATTTACACACAGCTACTAGGTACAACCTGCATGCTCAGTTTTAAGAGACTGATCACTTATGTTTTGTCTCCCAATCCACTCCAGGATTTCTTATTTTTTAGGCCCTGCCTGTATACAGAACTCACTCACTGGATGCTCTCAAGTTTTAGAACCTCCATTAAACCATGAGGAACTACTGATGAAGAATTTTAAGCAGCAAGTACAAAGGCAGCCTTTAATCAACATGGTCTCACCCTCACCTTTCACTCTGGTAGATGCAAACTGGTACCACAAGCACCAGAACTAATGAACCCCAGAGAGGAGCCATTCAGCTTTAAGAACTTGGTTTCAAAACAAGTTCTAGATTAATTTCTTTCCACAGCTGATAAAATCCTCAGTGCTGAGTGAATTCTCTGAAGTGGAGGCATTGCAGCCAGGAACAGAGAGGTGGTTGAAGAGACCGCAGAGATACTTTTACCGAGTGCGTAGGAACTTAATTATCTCAGAAATTCAACTACATCTGACAGATGGGTAGGAATGAGCCAACAGCACAGACAGGATCTTCTGTGCCTGCTCAAAACCTTAGGAAAATTTAGTGAAGAAAACAGCTGGAGTTAACTTGCTCAGTATGCAAGTCTATTTTTAGGCTGAGAATGTTTCTTCCTCAATTAGATTACTCACTACTACCCAAACGACTGCAATACATATCCAGGATCATTTTTATCCAACCTTTGTACTTAATCTCACCAGCTCTCCAAACACCCAGCTTTCCTTCGGTGGTGGATCCGCTCCTTGGGAAAACTCGAAGGATTAAAGAATCAAAGAATTAAACACTGTGATTACACATCCCTGAAGAAGAACCAGAGTACCAGCCCTGCATCAGGCTCGACACCATTTTCCAGAAAAAAGCAAGGGAA
Organism: Pipra filicauda; assembly: GCF_003945595.2. Lineage (NCBI taxonomy): Eukaryota > Metazoa > Chordata > Aves > Passeriformes > Pipridae > Pipra > Pipra filicauda. The sequence goes on from NW_024104761.1 coordinate 162,364, forward strand.
CCAACCTTTTTCAACATCTTGTTCTGTTTGTGGAAGAATTCCACTTTGATATCACCGCATACGGGCAGAGGTTGAGGGAATTCAAAGTACATGTACTTGTCTTCACGTCTCGAGGGTCCTGAAGGGGAGGTGAATATCTTTACCTTGAGCTGGTACACCACAAACTGAGGATCTGCATGGCAAAACAGAGTGTCACTTTGTAAGAAATGCCTCCAAAGTGTCAAAAAGCACAATATTAGCAGCAGAATCGTGATATTTTCAAAGTTAAATAAATATCTCTTAAGTGTTAAGCACCACAGGGCATCAAACTTTTCTAGAGGCTACTGCAAACAACAGATTTCTGTCCTTCATGGCAATACTTTCAGGCAACCAGAGCTCCTAGGAAGTTGTTGTTTTCAATATAGTAAGAAATAACTACATGAAGTGACAACTACTTGATGTTCTTTGTGTGCTACCTCTCCTTGCTACATCACATGGATCTGAGGGGTTTTATTCTCTCTCATCTCTTCTTCCAATTGTAGAGTGGGTGGTCATGTCAGCACAAACTTCTACTCTTCCACAAACACAACTGTTAAACAAACAAAACCAAGGATAGAATCGAGCATTAAGATACAAAACCAACCAGCACCGACTTGGTCCTGTGTATATCACCAGCACCAAAGAAGTGCCACAGCAGAACTCCCAAATTAAATCTGCAGGGGTAACAGGGACATTATGAGAGGCTTTCAGCGCGGTCCAAGTAGGGTTTTTTTGGAAACTGCCAGACACCCCTGCAGAGCTGTGGGAATCCCTATGGAGCACATCCACATTATCCTGCTGAACGGCCCAGCTGTGAAACTATTACAGACTCGGAGAGCCATGGAATGGTTTGGGCTGGAAGGGACCTAAAAGGTCACCCAGTTCCACGCCCTGCCATGGGCAGGGACACCTCCCACTAGCCCAGGTTGCTCCAAGCCCCATCCAACCCGGCCTTGGACACTTCCAGGGATCCAGGGGCAGCCACAGCTTCTCTGGGCAACCTGTGCCAGGGCCTCCCATCCTTCCAGGGAAGAATTTAATCCATATTTCCAACCTAAGTTTCCCCTCTGCCAGTGTCAAGCCCTTCCCCCTTGTCCTATCACCACAGTTCCTGATAAGAGTCTTCCTCTGGCTTCCCTGCAGCCCCTTCAGGTCCTGGAAGGTGCTGTGAGGTCTCCACACGGTATTCTCTCCTCCAGTCTCGAACTGCCCCAACTCTCTCACCTTATCTCCCTCAAATCCTCAGAGCTGTGAAACCCTGTCATCCTTTCATTCCGCCTGAGAGGCACAACCCTTCTTGGTCAGTGACTTTAGAACAGCACAATGATAACCAGGAAGTCAGATTTGAAGATACTGTGTTCAGTGTAAAATTCCTCCCATCGCAGTCGATAATGCAACTAAAGAAACAACACAGCCCACGGGTTTCACGTTCTGAAAAATCACTGAAAACTCCAGAGAAACTTAAAATATTGCAGCAGACAAAGATGCTGAAGTTGATAGTTCATCTGTCTTCTCAGGTGCTTAGCAAATCTGTTGTTCATCCCATGAAAACAGCACACCGAGAGCCTGCCATGGACACCCAAGTCAATGCTCACACGAGTGATTCAGACTCGTAGCTTCATTTGGCAAGTACAGCACAGTTTATCCAAAACATTAAATAAGTGGTAATTGCAGAAATCTGTAACCTCCACACCTCTCCCCTAGAGGCAGAGGTTTTTTGGCAGAGGCTCCTCCCTTCCTCCTCCTCAGCCCAGCCTGACAAGTTGCTCGATTGTTTCTTCTGTGTGTTACGTGTTCAGGTAGTGTCTCACAACAATATTAACAGGGCCCATTTTAATCAAAGCCACAGGAGGCACTGGAATTAATTACACATTGCTGTAATCCCCATAGCAAAACCACCAGAAAGATTTTTTCCACCACCAAAAAAATGAACACGCAGCACTAGGCAGTTACTGCCCTGTCACGCAGCCCACAGGACAGCAGAGTTTGTATTTATATTACAGAGCTTCAGAAATCTGCTGATCCTTCCTAACACAGGGTACCAGCAGATCAGGTTAATCATTTACAGGTGTATTCCAGGCTTTAGAAGCCTCCACATAAAGAAAAGTTTATTCCAGAGTTAATTAGATATTTACCCAGTTGAACTGATTCATTTATTTTTTTAAACATCATGGGGAGAATGATGTTGTTGCATTTGAAGCCAACACGCCATTAAGCAAATGTTTTGCAGCAATTCATGTTTCCCAAGAGTTGCTGTATTTTAAAAAAAGGAGGCTTTTTATAAAAGTAAGGAGCAAATATTGAAATATAAATATGTTGGATGGTGGGGTCACCATCCCTGGGCGTGTTCAAGGAACGTGGCACTCGGTGCTCTGCTCTGGTTGACAAGGTGGTGGTGGGTCAGAGGTTGGACTCTTGGAAGTCTTTTCCAACCTAACTGACTCTGTACATGGCATCACTGATCTTCAAACCATCAAACACTTCCCAGTTTCAAACTGCAGTAAAACAATCCCGAGTCCCTCCCAGACCTCGAGTTACCACACCTGGGAGGATCCCAGCGGACAGACCACGCTAACCCAGCAGATTTTGGAAGGTGAGGGGTGTAAATGTGACCTTCTCCATGGAGGTGTGCAGCTCTTGGTGCCATCACCACGCTCAAGGCCCACGTTTCCCACCGGGGGCCGGGTACTTACTGCAAGTTCCGCTGCTGAACATGGGAATTGTTTCAAACATCATCTTGTGGAACAGCAGTGCCACTGGTCTGTAATCCAGGTGATTCTTTAACAGGTAGCTATAGTAGTACACGTAGCGTCTCTGACTGGGAATTGTCACTCCCTAAACAGAGGGAAAACAAGCGTCAGACACCACCCTGACCGTTCATCAGCATCACTGAGAGAGCTCCTGCCCTGCTCCTCAGATACCCCTGAGGGCAAAGGAACCACCAAGGAACAGGGAAATCATCAGCAACCAGTCTCCAGCAACAAGCAGGGCACTGGTTTTCCAGTAACTTTAGTACATCCTAAAGGGCTGGAGCCCTTCTGCTCTGAGGGAAGGCTGGGAGAACTGGAATTGTTCAGACTGGACAAGAGAAGGCTCTGAGGTCACCTAACTGTGGCCTTGCAGGATCTGAAGGGAGATGACAGGAAAGATGGAGAGAGACTACTGACAAGGGCCTGGGGTGACAGGACAAGGGGGAATGGGTTCCCACTGACCAGAGAGTGGGATTAGACTGGATATTGGGAAGGAATCCTTCCCTGGGAGGGTGGGGAGGCCCTGGCACAGGTTGCCCAGAGAAGCTGTGCCTGCCCCTGGATCCCTGGAAGTGTCCAAGGCCAGGTTGGATGGGGTTGGAACTTAGATGAGCTTCAAGGTCCCTTCCAACCCAAACCATTCCATGATTCTGTGCTCTCTCAACATCCACCCCCAGTAATGAGGCAAAGAATGCAGATTTTTCCCATCTCTTAAAAACAAACCCTGCAGACACCCTGAGGGTCATGCTCCCGCTTTTTTTGGAGGGGGCAGTGTGAGGTGTTAAGCAGGAGGTGCCTTGAACATACTCTAATTTTTAAGCACCACTAGAGGAATTACATTTTGACAGCAGTTTAAGTCAAAAGATTCTCATGTTTACTAATATCACCGTACTCAGGACAGATGCTGCCTTCCAACGTTCCTCTGAAATGTTTTCCCCCCAAAAAGCTGGGAAGTTTCATTACAATAGGCCCTACAGCCCAAAGTGTGCAATGAAAGACTTCAGTTGTTACAACTCTAAAGCAAATATTTGCTTTGAGAGCATATAACCTACAAATGTTTTCATTACTGATTTTCAATCATCTTAAAGCTCTTACAGCTAACATTTTCAAGCAAAAGTGAGAAAGATGAAAAATTATTTCATTTCCCAGAAAATGCCTTACATTTATAATGACCTGTATTACATACAACAGCATCAGTAAGTAAATTTTCTGATTAAAGCTGGGTGGGATTACAATAAACAAAAATAAGCAAAAGGTTTTCATACATGAACCCATGAGCATTTTGGTCACAAAACCTACCCCAAGCTATTTCTACAAGCTCTTAAGTTTCACCTGCTTCACCTCACAGCAGCCATAACCTTAAGAGTGGCCAGAGTACTTTCAATTTAGCAAATCTCTATTCTGCACACATGAAAATAGTCACTTCCTGCCATTATTAAAAAAAAAATGTTGATAATTATGTCTCCTTATCACTTCAGCTGCTTCTAGATTACACAAAAGACCTTTCCCTGCAGCACTTGTACAATGACCTTCCTAAGCCTTCTACATTGCCCATGGTTTTGGCTCAGATGTCCTCAGCAGTTATCACACCCACTTCTTAAGGGAGCTTTCACCCTTGCTTTCCTGGGCTCTGAGCACAGCCCAGGCTCAGAGCAGAGCAGCAGAGTTTGCCAACGCTGCCAAGCAGAAGAAAACCAGGCAGGTCAGGAGAAGACCAACCTCTCTGCTCACTGCTTCCTCCTGTCCTGAAGGACGTGTCCTACAGAGAAACCCCAGCACCCCACCAGAACAACCAAGGCTGGGACCAGAGCCAAGGGAGCACAGTCACGTTCACAGTGCTTGTCAATCCCAAAGCAAATCCACTTCTTGTCCAACAAGGCAGTTTTATCCCTCCAGCCAAAGACATTTACTCCCTGGAGACACAGCCTTTCCCGTTAGACACCCCAAGAACCAAGCACACTGAAGCAAAACTCAGAGTTCTCCATTTCCAAAGGTCTGAATTCCAAGTAGAACATTTTCATAACAAGAGTTACAATCAACCCCTGCTCACTTTTACCCCAGGAGAATAAGGACAGGGAAGTAGTTCAAGTATGCTCTCCTTGAGAAGCTGGTATTTCCCATCTATCACTGCCACCATTTTTAAATGGATGTCAGATAAGCTTCTCTAATTCTTGTAGCAGAGCTTCCCAGGGCACTGGTGAGCAGTGTAGACATCACAAAAACTGTCAGGTGCTGCTCCTGGTTCTCCTCTCGATGTAGCACAGGCAGTATCATGAAGAACAAACATTTTTGGAAGTAATACTCCCACATTCACTTCAATAACACGCTCTACTGTGAGAGTAAAGCTGTAGCCTCACACTGGGCTTGGGGCATGAGGTTTAGCAGAGGTTGTCACCTGAGCACATCCAACAAACAGAAATCACAAGTGCTGAGCTCTGCCATCAGCCACGGGATCCCTGCCCTGCTCACAGAGTCATTCTGAGACTTCCTCACACAAAAGAATTGGTTTGCATTTCCTGTTCAGTTATACCACTGCCACAGAATCACAGCATCACAGCGTGCTTTGGCTTGGAAGGGACCTTAAAGATCATCCAGTTCTACCCCCTGCCACAGGCAGGGACACCTCCCACTAGCCCAGGTTGCTCCAAGCCCCGTCCAACCTGGCCTTGGACACTTCCAGGGATCCAGGGGCAGCCACAGCTTCTCCGGGTAACCTGTGCCAGGGCCTCCCCACCCTCCCAGGGAAGGATTTCTTCCCAATATCCCACCTAACCCTGCCCTCTGGCAGTTTGAACCCGTTCCCCCTTGTCCTGTCACTCCAAGGCCTTGCAATGAGTCTCTCTCCATGTTTCTTGCAGGCTCCCTTCAGGTCCTGGAAGGTCACAATTAAGTCACCCTGAAGCTTTTCTTCTCCAGGCTGAACAATCTCAGTTTTCTCAGCCTTTCCTCATAGGAAAGCTCTTAGGAGTCATTCTTGAAAATACAACAATATAATAGTCAAACAATGCTCCTGAATGGATCATCTCCAGCTCCAGCCCCACTTGTTCCCAGCTGATACCTGCCCATTGTCCACACTGTGCTTCCTTCCAAGCCTAATCCTCACCATAAAACCCATCAAGGCAGCAGCAGCCAATACTTTCTAATCTTCATCATTCCCTTCTTCTGAAAAAGTTTCCCCCACTACACGAGTTAGAGAAGTCAAGAGAGGCAGCTTATCCAGGCAATAAAAACCAACCCCCACGGCAGGTTTTGGTCCCAGTCTTTTTGTAGACTCAGTTTTGCAACCTCTTAATTCCCCAGGACAGCACAACTCTCGGCCTCACCTACAACAGCTCTCACTGGATGGTGCAAAGGCCTCCCTGAAGCTGCTTCTCCCAGCAGGCACTTGGGAAAAGCCTGTTCCAGAAGTCTGAGAGCTCGTTCCCTTGGCCAATTAGTCACACTTCCTCCTGCAATCAGACTCACACTTCCTGCCAGCACCGACTGAACCCTCCAAGAATCACTCTGCCATGAACATTAATGGCAACAGTGATTTGAGCTGGGCTGTTCTCAGCAGCTACATGCAAAGTGTGTGCCTTGTTCTTGCTTTAAACCAAGAAAATCTGGTGCCTGATTAAAGCCAGTTTTCCTTCATCATACATAGGTTGGTCTGGAAAAATAAACTAAAAAGAAAGAGAAGAGGCATTTGCTCATCCTTAGATGCAAACAGCTCTTTTGATGCCTCATTTGCTTCAAATTCAGGAAGTCAGTTATATAAAGGTGTGGTGAAAGAGCAAATCAGAGAGCAGCACTTGACATATAACACTGAAATATGGGCCACAAGGGAGGAAAAGGCTCCCAGAACCTGCACTGGAATACCTGTTTATAAACACTATTTGAAGGATTATGTGAATCAAATGCTGCCCACTGGCCACATCAAGATAACCATGCTCAAGTGGAGCTGGGAAGGAAAAAAAAAGAAAAAAAAAAAAATCAACTCTTCCAGCAGAGACATCTAAACCAAAACAAAGTGCTGGTCACAGACAGTATTTAGAGTAAAGCTAAACAAGGCTCTCACTATTCCTGCTTACTAAGGTTCCCTTATCTCCAAGTTGCCCAAGGTATCACTGGGGTACTGATGAACACCCAGCTGCCTTTATCCCACCACAGTGATGTGCAGGAATACAGCCTTTTTCCAAGAGGGAAACTGAGGCACGACACCCTTTTCACCCTGCATTTCTTCAGCTTTGTGGTTGTCAGGCTGCTTTATCCAGCTCTTGAGACAACCCTCATCAGCAGGAGGAATCTACTGTGTTTATTCACCCCACTCATCCCTAGGCATGGACTCTCACCAAAAGCCTCAAAGTTCTGATGGGAGACCTTGACAGCGGCTCTGCTCTGGTGTTACACCACAACCAACTCAGCAGTCCAAGGAGTAACAGCTCCACCTTGCCCAGGGAGCAAACCAAGGAGCTACTTGCTCCTTCCAGTGAATTAACAGCCAAATCCTACAATTCCTCATGTGCCACTTCTGCTCTCAAGAGCCTTCAGACACGAAGCTCTGCTTTTTAGAGGTCTTCACACTGTGAAATTAAGACTTTGTGCAAACATTACGGGAACAGAGAGAGCTCTGTACTTGAGGAGATGGAACAACTGCCCTGCTGGGATGATCCCTTTGGGATGCTCAACCAACATACTCAAGGAAATGATGAAAGATGAGCAGGGAAGCTTGCTCAAGTGACCTTGCAATTCACAACTTATTTCAAATAAGGAGGTTAAATTCCCATTAATGAGGGATAACAAGGCCAGAAAGGTCCTTACTACCCTTCTATTGAAAAGGGGCATCCAACAACATGCCAGTATATTCCTACAGTAGGGATATTCAACTGTAATGCCTGCACATCTCCAAACAACACCACAGAAGTCAAAAGAACCTGAGGAGATGAACAGCTCATCCATTCAGGCAAAACAAGCTGGAATAATCCTCTTATTTGGGGCAAAAATGCTGAACGAGAAAGTTCCCTCATGGACTGTCCACCTGATGTAACACACAGCAGAACTCTGTTGAAAGAGCTATTTAAAATAGACTGTCCAGGTCTTCTTGAACAGGAGATGGAAAAACCAGGCTGTGTTAGTGTTGTGACTAGTTGCTGCTACTGCTTAGGAAAGTTTTTTCATTTATAACTGCACTGATCTGCTAGTATTAAAGCTAAATCAAACCAGATATCACAACTGATGGGAAGTATTTTTCTTTAAGGGTTGGAGTATCAAAATGACCTCAAGGAGGAAAAGCAGCAAGTTACAGGGAGGGGAACAGAAGAACAGGGAGTATCTCACCTTCTTGTCTCTGGTCCTTACTTCCCCATAGAAATCTAGGGCTTCTTGAGCCTTTAAAAACTTGCCTCGATGCAACAAATATGCACAAATCATTACACCAGTTCGTCCCTTTCCAGCTTTACAGTGGATTGCTGCAACATGATTGTCATCCTCACTCAGCCACTGGTCAAGGTCTTCACAAAAAGGTTTGATGAGCTCCAGCTGTGGTGGGTTATGGTCTTCAAAAGGGTACTGTGCAACTGCAAGGAGAAGGAGGAATTCAGCAGAACGTCAAAGGGGAATGCAGCGAGCTCAGACAGAGCAACTCTGTGACAAACACGTAAAAATTAACTTATTAAGTAACCCCCCCCATTTACATATAGGTATCTATTTTTTATTCTAATATTAGTCAGTATATTATAAGCACTGCAGACATTTCTCTAGTAATCCATAAGAATCCTGCTCCATGAAGCAACTATTTCACACCTCTATTGAAATGAGAGGCACAGGCTCTGCAACAGGAATCTTCTAGAATTTCAGAGCGTGCTGGCACAAAGAATAGCCTTGTGGAAACCCATTACTCCAGCAATAATTAAACTACCTGCTGAGAGAGAATAGGGCCAGACCTCAGTCACTGGGCAGGCAACAGGAATTTTGCTGAAAAATAACTGAGCACAGTTGGGTCTGCATTGGGAACAAACTCTCAAAGGTGCTTTGAAACAAAAACCTGCCATTTCCATATTTAAAAAAATAATGGTAATCAAAAGAGAAATCCCATATAAAACACTGGCAATACTTGAGGGGTTTGCAGTCCTCCTTTCTCACATGGGTGTATTCACACACACACACACTTTGTTCCATCTGGAGATGGAAAGAATTTCACGCCGGAAACGAAAGGAAACTCGAGAGAGCAAAAAATAAGCAGAGAGAAGCACCCAGACTTTGACCACTTCAGATCACATGACAGACAATGTCAGGCTGACCAGCAGAATTCCAAGGGATGTTTTAGTTTCACCAGGAGAAGGCACTTGATGAAGTGCACCCCAATTCTCCATCTGCCTTGGGATCTTATAAACACAACTCTGGTTCGCTGAAAAAATTCTCAGCTAGGAACACCATTTCCTTTTCTGGGCTAAAAATGAATACATTCCATTTTTTGGCAAGGGTCTGCACTTGTTTCGTAAGCCCTACTCTCTGGTCACACACACAAGGCTCCTTTTGATGAATCCCCAAGGACTTAAAAGAGCAGAAGTGAGGGATGAAGTTATGGAACTGCTAAATGACTGCAGCACAAGGCTGAAGCCTTTTGCAAGGACAGTTTATTCACTTCTCCCAGAAGACCAAATAGGGAAGCCCAACAAAGTGAATAATCTTTGCTAAAGAAACAATGAAGGTTCACCAACATGAACACACAACTAATAAATTCTCCCACGTGGAAGATCCAAAGACTCCCTAAACGATCGTTTTATGTGAACTCAGAGATGCCATTTTTTGCAGATGTAAATGAAAGCAGGAATTTACTTAGAAATCCCTAAGAAAAGAAGCTGCAAAAACGCTGCAAATTTGTCCATCCAACTCTGAGTCTCCTGTAATTACAGCCAGCAAGGTTCCCATGGAAAGGGGAGTAAAACAGTCCTGAAAGAACAGCCTGAAAAATCCCAAGAAGTCACAGCATGCTGAAGGTGCTCTCCAAGGTCTGGGATCAAAGGCAAACCTCGTGGCAATTTCTTCAGAGATGGAATGAGCTGAAGATGAAATGGGTGCCCTGTGATGTTGTGGGGGGATTAAGAGGAAGGAAACATTCACCAGCCTTGAGCTGGTCCTTGAGAAGGTGCAGGTCCTCGGTGGATTTTGATCCCTAACACTGGAGCATGAGCCTGATCACTCTCTCCAATCCCACAGCATATAAAGGAGTGGGGAAAAAAAAAAAAGGAAAGTCTGTGGCAAAGCAGAAGGTAATTTCCAGCACAGAAGTACTCTGGGAACTGCAAAACCCGGGACAGAAAGCAAATTCCCAAAGAAGATGAAGAGCTTTTTAGGGTTTAATTTGATGCAAGAGCATCCAAGGTGAATAATGAACTACTCTGGTGTTTCATGCTAAATGTACAAGTAAGAAGTTCCCTCTGCAATTAATTCACTTCAGGGGATTTCAAAGTAGAGCTGTTGTTCCTCTGCTAAGGGAAGTCCTGAGTCACCAGTTTGGTTATCTAAGGTTAACTAATTCAGGGATGAAAAGAAAAAAAATGCTACATGTGCAGAGGAGCTGTGAAAGGTGCTGTCACAAACAACACTTTGGGCTGGGATTGACAGTGAAGGGATCTGACACCTCCCTATCCAAAAGCATAAATTAAAGCAAACATATGTTCTGGCCATATTAGAACCACGTCCTTTTCATTTACGCCTTTTCTCTCCTCACCCAAAGCACTGCTCAAGCACATCTTAAAATACTTTTTTTTCCTGGCTTTTATATATGGAGTGAGGTTTCAGGACATGTCATTCAGCACGGTGAGAGCAAATCAGAAGTGATGATGGCTTCAACATGACAATTTTGGTCCTTCTATATTCACACGTTAAAGCAGCCAATTATATTTTGGTCACATTCTAAACCCCTCTTTTATAACTAGAAGGATGGTTTGAAATAATAATAATTAAAAAAAAAAAATAAAAAAAGAAGTTGAGCTCTTGCTATGATGTAGGATTAGCCCACGCTGCCAAAATTTGGTCATCTCCTACAATTGTGCAGACAAAAGAACTCCTCATCCACCCAGGCAGCTCTACTACTGTGGCCAGAGAGTTCCTCTGCCCAAAGAATGAAGGTAAATCTGTATTTACTCATTACCTGGGGAGTTAATACTGACACAACAGGCATATCAATATCCATTCACCAAAGACCTGATCAAAAGGCCCTCCTGAAAGTTTCCCTGCTGGTTTTAGTAGCCCTGCAAAGTGTCTCAAACCCAGCTCATCTCTAAGAGGCACCACACGGGAATTATTTTTTTTTTAAGCACCTGAAGGTTATGTCAGATCTTCAAAAAGCTGCTTTATACCAACAGTGACGGTGGCTTAAGTGTTCTCCATTTTTATTCTTCCTAAGAACCAGACTCCTCCAAAGCTTCACGTGTAAATTGTACAATAAGTTTGCTCGCTGAACTGAACCGAAACTTCTCTATAACCCCTTCTGCAAAGATTTGTGCAACGGTACATTTCTTATTAGGTCCTGATCTTTAACTGTCAGGAACATTTTTTGAAAGCACCAAGAACACAGCAAGTTTTTCCAATGACTCAAAGCAATCTGACATCATTCCTGGTGCCCAGATCTCCTACATGACTGTTCATCAGCTCCTCCTTTAGCCCTTCATTCACTGAAGTTTAAAGAGGACACATATCAAACAGTAAAAACATACCTCTGCAGTTAAATTTGGCGGTGTCATAATGTCTTTCAGCACATCTGAAAAAGAAAAACAGACAAGAGTTCAAGTCTCTGAGGCACTCCCAACATCTGTCACACCTTGGAACACACAGCTGGGAAAATCCTGTGCGCCCATCACCTTTAGGATTTAAAACTATAGCTAGAGGTTACACACAGAAAAACTGCTTTGCTGCAGATATAGAAAACTGCTCACTAAAATATCAAGTTATTTTACTGAAAGGCAAAACTTACCCTCTGCTAACTGTAGTCCATTGGTATGTTTAACCAACGTGACACAATTCACGCAAGTAATGCAATATATAATTACTTTTTAACCTGTGGTATTAACAGCTCCAGCCACTCCAGCAGCTTTATGCTCCCAAACACATGAAGAGCAGACAGTTGTGACCTTCATCCAATTGATCCTGAACTCAAAACACACATCAAGATGCCTCTACAGCAACAGAGGAGTGATGGGGATCACGAGGCCATTTCAGGACCACCACAGACAACTGAAAGCTCCACCAAATATTCTCACAGAGACCACACCTGGCATTGCTTCTTGAATTTAAGTGAACTTAAAATGCCAGTCAGCCAGTTTCTCCCCCCCAGACACAGGAAAATGGCACATTTCTGAAGACTTGGGAGTTGCATCAGTGCCTCTCACCACTCAAAGAGACCCACTGAAGCAAGAGCAGTGACCCACCCTGGGGCTGTCCTGCAGGGTGACAAACACCAGGGATCAGACAGAACTCCATCAGCTGGGCTCTAAACCAGCCCAAATGGCACATGCTAAGGGAACAACCAGATCAGATGTTGGGATAGAGGGAGAGAAGGCAAGAGTGGCTGCCCTTGCAATTTTCCTTGGAGCTGCTCTCTGAGGCCAAATGACAGGAGTGAAAGTTCAGATCAGAAAGGAAAAGAACAATCCTGACTCGAATCCTGCCAAGGCCAGGTTGGACCGGGCTTGGAGCAACCTGGGCTAGTGGAAGGTGTCCCTGTCCATGGCAGGAGGTGGAATGAAGAGAGATTTGAGGTCACTTCTAACCCAAACCATCCTGTAATTCTATGAACCAACAGGACCCCAAGCTGAAACACAACAGCCAGGAGTCATTTCGGCAGATGAAGCACACGCGGATCTTCTGCTCTGACTGCAACCTCTGCTCTTCCCAGGACTCCAATTCCCACACCAGTTTCAGGGCTGGGATGAACTCATCTCTCCTCCCCAGGTCTGTTATGACTGCAGCCTTTGGAGCCATATGGAGCTGACTTGACACTTTCAGACACGTAAACTTTTGGGCTCCTACTTGTGACTGTAACTGGAGCCTCACAGAGCTGCTCTGAGCTTTGTCCACGAGACACACACCAGACAGAGGCAGCTCTGCTGGGGTTACACGTGCTCTCAGTGCTTCCCTCTCTCAGCATTCCAGAGCCTTCTTGACTCTACCCTCACCTAGGGAGAACTCTGGCAGCTTTTACAGCTCCCACCACATTGCTGACACTTTCCCTGGGTCAGAAGTGACCCAACACAGGTGAAGGTAGGTGGGACTCCCAAAAACATTATCTGCACTCAACCATTGGAGAAGAAAGGTTGGATGCAGGATGTTCCCCCAGGATGGAGTCACCATTCAGCACCTGCACTCTGGAAGCAGAGCCTGCTAGGAAGCAAAGCAGTTAACACAAAGCATCTTATCCAAGAAGGTTTCCTGCTTCCTTTTAAAGAAACACCCAGTTCAAACGGGTAGGAAGAGATGAAAGTCTTCAAAACACACACAAAAAAATTAATCCGCATACGGGCAGCCTTCAAAATTTGAAGTTTGAGAGAGTATCAAGTCAAATACCACGAGGGATAAGAAATAGTTTTGCTGATACCAAGGATAGAAACTGAGCACAGAACACAGCCATGGCCCTCTCTATGCCCTCCTTTGGGAGCTGAACACAACTGAATGCAGAGTTCCAGGCCCAGCTGCACCAAAATCCCGTGTATTTGCAGCAGAGATCCCACCAACACACACTTTGGGGGGTGCTGGAGGGGCTTAATACTTCAAAAGCATTTTGGTTTGTTTTTTTTTTTAACACCTGTAACAGTCAGGTCTCCAGATGAAACCTGATTATTTCTTTGCATTTTGGGGGTAAGGAGTGGGTTGGCACAGGTCTTATAACCCTCCCTAGGATTAAGGGGAGTTTAAAGCACCAAAGGGCTGCCAGGCACCTTCCTGATCAATCATGATCCCACTGCCAACAGGACTTCAGGCTTCCTCTGCCCCAGAGCAACAAACATGCACATAAAATCCACATTGTTCATCACAGCTCCTTCCTTCAACCATCTGCCTGTAGGAAATACCCTGGAGGAGACGGAGAGGATTCCAGAAGGGGAGGTAATGATCTGGCAGCACGTGAACTGAAAGGGGATGAATATAAATAAAGAAGAATACTGAGAAAGCAAAGGGTTAAAGGAACACAGGAGAGAACCCACACAAACAAGGAGCAAAATGAACCTGCTCCAGCAGCTAAAAAGCCAAGATGGGAGGATGCAGCATAACTGATATAATTTCAGAAAAACCTCTAAATCCTTTTAAATCCAACTTCATAGAACAGCCACCTTAAGGGAACTCAAACCCCGTGACAGTTTGAAATAATTCTGACTATAATCACGTAGCTCCTCTGAACTCCCACCTCCTTCTTTGAAACACAGACAATAGGTGATTATTTACAGCTCCATCTGAAGAGATGAAGTTCTCTGGAAGACCTGATGGATGCAATTCCTTCCCATCTCCTGACCAAACACTGCAACAAGTCACCTGATGGCATTTTATGTGTATAAACCTTGCCTGCAAAAGGATCCAAGAGATAATCTGGCCTCTCCACACATGGATGCACAGTTTAAAAGCTCCGCTTTCCAAGTAAATCACTTAAATCTTCATTTGCGATTGATCCACGCCTTGGGGAAGAAAAAAACCCCCTCCCACTTTAACAGGATGTTTTACCCTCCAAAAGTTTTCAGCTGAGGGTGAGTAATTTTAGGAAGCTTTATTTGTTTTCAAGGTCAGCAAGAGGGAAATCCATTTTTACACGAAGAACTTGCAAACAAAAGCCTTTGGCACACCTGGACAAGTCCTTTTCACAGCTGAAAACACACGGCCCAGCAACGTAAATGTCAAATGCATTTGTCTCATCACAGCTCTTCTCACTTACAAACTTTAAAGCTGTTCCTGTGTAGGGCTGGGGGACTGGGTTTTGCCCTTTTTCACTTTTTTTTTTTTTTTTTTAAGTAAAATGAGGTTGCTGGCAGACCAAGTGGAAACTTTTCAGGCACCACCTCCCCGAGGAGCGACTTGCTAAGATGCACATCAGGCTTACTAAAATCCTACTTTCTGACCAAGCCTGGTTTACACACAGCAACCTCCTCCCAGAAATTGTATCCATTTATTCACAGGATAACATTCTGGAGGGCTTCTAAGCTGCAAAATACAATTTTGCTCCTAAACTGTACAAAAGATAGCCACTGACTATATTTTATGTCCAGATATTTTCTGTCCCATCCTACCCTCCAGAAAACTTCCAAAATCAGAATACAGTTTCTCAGCTTCTACTGTCACTTCTCCCCAACATCAGGAAACAGAGCTGCTTGATGCATAATCCTTCAGCTAACTTAGAGGCAGATTTAAATCCTCGTTTTTAAATTCTTATTTTTAATGACTGACAGATTACAGTGTCATGCATTGCCTGGATTTCCAGACTGCAGTAATTTTTTCCATTAATTGCAGATATTTGGAAACATATTCATTTAAAAAATAAAAATAAAACTGTAGCACTTCAGAGAATCAATCTTCAACTCAGATTTCTAGGAAAAAGATGAGGGGTAGGAAAACCACGACCTACTTTTCAACGGCAGCTGACATCACCAAATCATTTATACAAATGAAATTAGCCTAAGCTAACATATAAATTTGATCAGGGAACAGCAACAATAACAGCTTTCTGCATAACTAAATTTTCAGAGGAAAAACATTGCACTTAGAGAAGTGAGAAACCATCACCCATCGCTCCAACAGCTTTTTTAAAGTAATAAATAGGGACAGACAAGAGGAGTGAGGAAGCAAACAGAGCCACGGTACCAATGTAGTCGGATTAAAAAAAACCAACCAACCCAAAACCAGAGAAAAAAAAAACCCAGGAAAATATTCATTTGGCAATTGGACATTAATACATGAACAGAAAGCCTGCTGTGAATTACTTTTCACTTTTTAATCACATGGTACAAGCTCCAGATGGGCTGGGTGCCAAGTCATTTAAAAGCGTTCAAGTAATGTGAATACACCCCAGCATTTCATTTAACCTCGCTCAGCTCCTCTAAATGAAGTACCAGTGCTCTCAATCAGCCTTAATTGTTTTAAGAAATGTGCAAAACATCCCCGGCTCCGCTTCGGGACAGCAACAAGAAGCCATTTGCACTCCCCCCCCCAAAGCTATTTTTAGAAGTCATTATTTTGGGAAAATGCATCTCTAAGAGCATACTTACAGATTGTATATCTTGTAATGGTTTTTATGCTTTGAATCCAAAAACCTTAAATAGGAAGGAAAGAAAAAACAAAACATGTATTAATATACATTGCAATAATGTTGACCTTAATTTGCAGCATCCTCAAAGCACCACCCAGCATGTGCAGCTCTGCATTCCCTGCAGTGCCCCAAAGCCTCACTCATCCAAATAATCCAGCAACATGGATAAAATGATTACTGCAACTCAGAAAACCGAGATCTGGCCTGCAATCGAAATATTTACTGTATGGACTGGTTTTCTAACCCCTGAAATAGCTGCAGATCATTGTGTTAAGCTGAGGAAGGGTTGGTTATTTTGAAAAGCAGAAAGCACTGATCACACCAGGGATCTGTAAACACTTCCCATTTCATCATCTATGCAAAATATTTTTAGTGCCACGACGAAAAAGAGCAGTTAAAGTAACTTTTGTGTTCCAACTGCAGCCTGAGCCGTTCCTTTTAATCCCCTTTTAAATGGCCATTATTTGCCACCAAAGTCTGTCCCCGGTGATATTGTGGGTTCTGAAAGGAAGGAGGGAGATCACTTTTTCACACTCCTTTCATTTCCAAGCTCACTTTGGAACAAAAAAAAAACCCAAAAAACCAAAAAAAACTTCCCATACAAGCCTCGGCAAGCCAAACTGCAAACATGATTCATCAGAATTGCCGTGATTATATATGATGTGTCACCTGGCAATGTGCAAGAAGGAATAACATACAAATGTTTACACTTAACATCATCAACAGTGTGTATCTGCACATCAGCCAGGAGGAATTTAATTAGCCATGACAGAACATGCTGTTCGAATTGAAAAGAAACACTAGCTGCTAAAATCCTGGAAAGCTCAAGCAAAAACAAGCTCTGGTTATCAGTCATAATATTCCAGAAGAACCCAGAAGAAGCCCGTGGTTAAAGCCGGGCGTTAAAACAGGAACAGATGTGAACGCTCCTCGCGCCGCGGCGAGGGGGAGATTCCAATTTCACCAGGAAAACACAGTCCAGGACTCCCGCTGGTTCCCCCCGGCAGACTTGGAGAGCCCGAGGAAGATGGTGGACACGGAGAGCTGTTTTCGGGAGATATTCCTGCTCGTTTCACACACACCCGAGAGCGAGGAGAGCTGACTCCGCTTCTGCCAGTAATATCCACAGGGAGGAGGAGAAGTCATTTTTCTAAGGACAAAATTCCATCCAAAACCTCTCCAAGTGACACTGCCAGCGGTCCAGGTCGTACTTCTCATGCAGGATTAGCCTGGAATTTGTCAGGATAGTCAGAAAAAGCCCACTGGTGAATCCTGGCTCGATGCCAATTGCTCCGGGGCTCAAGAACGTTGAATTTCTCATAAAAAGCTCTTGGAAAAATAATTCCACAATAAAAAATGACCGGAGCAGATCAGGAGTGCAACGTGGAAAACGCTGCATGATCACATTTTATTCTTGTTTAAAAAAATAGAAGGCAACAAACATATCACTACCTCAGCATCCATTTCCCTACAGCCACTTAATTTACATCTCTCCATATCTTAATTTGGTTGATTATGCTTTTAGGTGATCACTGCTCCTTTTGATCAGAGTGTTTATGGACAGCTTAATAATTAGATAGGCATTCTCTTTTAAAAGTCTATTTTACACATACCTACGTACTCAATAAAATGTATTTCCCTTCATCCAGAAGCAACTGAAATCAATGCCGGGAATAAAAGAGGGCCTTCAAAGGCTGCTGCCTATTGTTATTTATTTGGATTATTCCCATGTCAGATATTAGGAGGAAATTCTTCCTTGTGAGGGTGGTGAGGGCCTGGCATGAGTTGTCCAGAGAGGTTTTTTTGGACTACCCATCCCTGGAAGTGTCCAAGGCCAGGTTGGATGGGGCTTGGAGCAACCCGGGCTAGTGGAAGGTGTCCCTGCCCATGGCAGGGGGTTGGAACAAGATGAGCTTTAAGGTCCCTTCCCAGCCAAACCATTCTGGGATTTATTTTAAATGCAGCCTTTGCCCCTATCCCACAATTCCCAAAGATGGAGCCCCTCATGGAACAGATATTTCACTCAGCAGATGCAAAACCCCCACCAGCTTCACGAAAACGTGGCTCTGACTGCTGGCAGTGAAAGCTGGCTACAGAGGCTGAGTTTTATGGGTTGGGAAGGACCTTAAGACCACCCAGTTCCACCCCCCTGCCATGGGCAGGGACACCTCCCACTAGCCCAGGTTGCTCCAAGCTCTGACCAACTTGGCCTTGGACACTTCCAGGGATGGGGAGCCCACAATCTCTCTGGGAAAACTTTTCTTGTGTGCAACCATATGATCATAGAACACAACTCCACACCTCTGTTAACAATCCCAGCAGACACACACACACACACACACACACACACTGCATGAGTATTTCCAGCTTGCTACTGGACCTCCCTGACACGACCAGCTCTGGAAAAGTGACGGCACCTCCCTGTTGCCTCAGAGAACGCAGTGGTTTCCGCAAGGCGGGCAAGGTCTGGCCTCTGATGTTCTCAGTGCTGTCTGTGGATGGGGAGCTTTGTCACGACAGCTGGACATGCAAAACCAACCCCCCTGAGCCCAGCTCACTGCAGCTGTGCAGGGAAGCCACTGCCTCAGGACCACTGCTGCCCAGGTGAGGGCTACGACTCCTCCCAGTGTGGGAACTGAGGAGCTCAACTCGCTCTCAACTCAGCTCTTGGTTAACCTGGGTGCAAACAGTCACCTGTGAAACCAAGCAGAGCTAATTCTGCCTGTCCAGGATTATGGAAGTCCAGAATGGTTTGATTTGGAAGAGACTTTAAAGAGCATCCAGTTCCACCCCCTGCCATGGACAGGGACACCTTCCACTATCCAAGACTGCTCCAAGCCTTGTCCAACGTGGCCTTGGACACTTCCAGGGATCCAGGGGCAGCCACAGCTTCTCTGGGCAACCTGTGCCAGGGCCTCTCCACCCTCCCAGGGAACAATTTCTTCCCAATATCCCATCTAACCCTGCCCTGTGTCAATCTGAACCCATTCCCCCCTTGTCCTGTCACTCCAGTTCCTGATGAACAGCCCCTTCAGATCCTGGAAGGTGCTCTGAGGTCTCCACACAACCTTCTCCTCTCCAGGCTGAACGTTCCCAGCTCTCCCAGCCTGTCTCTACAGGGGAGGTGCTCCAGTCCCCTCAGCAACTTTGTGGCCTCCTCCAGACTTGCTCCAAGTCCTTCCTGTGTTGGGGGCACCAGAACTGTGCACGGCATTCCAGGTGGGGTCCCGTCAGAATGGAGCAGAGGGGCAGAATCCCCCCCTCCCCTCCCCTGCTGCCCACGCTGTGGGATCAGCCCATTCCTCACTGCTCTCCATGTGGACACTGAGCCCTCCACCACAGCTCTGTGTGTGCAGCCACCCAGCCAATCCTTCACCCACTCAGTGGTCCACCCAGCAAATCCATGTCTCTCCAGTTCAGAGCCAAGGATGTTGTGTGGCAGCAACAAACCCTTTGCACAATCAGGAGAAACTCTCAAACCTGGGAGCAGCACCTTCCTGCCCAGACACCCCTCCTTTCTGACTGCACTGCAAACCCTCCTGCACTACCCCCAACCCAAACATCATGTCTCTCCTGGAGCTACTGAGCTCCCGGCCTCAAATGATCTCTAGAGCATCACACATGGCTTCAAAAAACCACAGCCTAGGATCCCAAACACACAGACTTTTGGCAGCTTCTCCCAAGTACTTAGTTTTTAATGCAGCCTCTCACACTGCACTCTCCAGGTTGGGTGCTGATGACTAAAGAATTACAAGGATGCTCCCAAAACACTCTGCACCCCTCCTGCAGCTGCAGCCAGCAATTCACAGCAAATGACTTTATTTGATGATAAAAATGACAACCTGGAGGGGTTTTTAGCAGCAATAATGAATTTTGGCTGATTTTTCTCCTCATCCATGATTACTGAATACAACCCAAAGTAAAGGCCTTTAGATAAAGTCACCTACATTTACTACTTTGACTCAAAATTAACTTATGAAGTACTTTATTAATGACTGAAGAAAGGTTAAGGGCAAATGTATCCTGAAATGTGATGGACCCATGTCTTTCTAAAAGCAAAGAACCTCCTTTTTACTCCAACACAACTCACTGAAGTGAATTTTCACCTTAAAAAAAGCAGATTATGTGCATTTGAGATCAACCCACAGGAGCAGCCTGACCATTTTCTTTGTTTCCAACATTTTCCAGGAAAACTAATAAGGCAACATCGACAAGATGCAAAAACCTTGCCATTTCTACGAGTCAGAACACACATCCTTTCCTTAGCAGAACACAAATAAGTACAGAAAAGAATATTCCAGCTTCATAAGTTAAGGAAAAGAAAAACAAAGCCTTACCTTACTACATCATCAATGTTGTTCCTGTACACTCCTTCAAGCCTCTCTGCAGGAAAGCCCATAGCAATTATGTTTGGATAAATATCTGGATATGCAAGTTAAGGACATATTTGTAAAGCAAGTGAAATGTCTGCAGTAGCATTAAATGGACATTAATCCAATGTTTTACTGTATCCAAGTCAAAGCAACAACTCCAACCGACTCCACACAACAGATGGGAATGTGAAAAGGATTATGTATCTTTTTTATCAAAAAAACCCCCAACTGAAAAAATACCCTCATCTCTTATTCTGAACTACCTGCAATTCACTTGCCAAAAGCAACCTGGGATAAAAGAATTTAGGCAAAGGACCTCTTAGCCCAAACAAATCGGTGCTAAGGAAAAAGGGCCAATAAGAAAACTCTAAGTTTACATCTCTAAAGAATTCACAGCAAATTGCTAGAGAATCACTGGTATTTATTTTTCTGGTGGTGAAATGATACATGGATTTTTATTTTTTTTTTTAACATAACTCCAATAAAGAAAGCACTCCCAAGTTTAAAACGTTATTAGAAATGATAATGTAGTGAAGGAGCTTCACTGCAAATCAAACCAGAAATGAAAGCAGCAGCTCGAACAGCCCATACCCTGCTGCATTAACATACTCCTCCTCAAACTAATTTTAGAAGGAGCAAGAACAAAGCATGATATGTTTGAAGTTGGCCCTGCTTTAAACAAGGGGGCTGAAGGAGGTGGTTTCCAGAGGGCCCTTTTAACCTAAATTATCCCACCCTTTCAAGAAGCATTTTTATGGTCAAAATACCCCAAAGCTGCAAAGAGCAGGAACATCAGGATGGAAGACACTGCAGCAGCTTCCAAGATATTAAAATTCCAGTTAGTTGTCCACAAAGCAAAGCCTGAAGTAGGACACAAACTCCTTTACTCCACCCTTGCAGAATTCCCACAAGCTCAAGCCCTCACAGCAGAGCAGCACAGACCAAGTTCTGCATTTACACCGTTAACTGCAAGACTCCAGAAAAACATTAAGAGCTGAATACACGGAAATAATGTTTTGTACTCTCAGAAAAAAAAATAAAAAAAAGAATTAGCATTTACTGTGTTGTAATCCAAGTATTAATAGACATTGGTCTGCTCGGGCCATTCAACAGATGATTTGTGCAGACAATGAGAAAAATAGGAAAGCTTTTGAGTAAATGAAATAAATATTTGTAGCTGCCTTAAATACAGACGCTGAAAGGGGCTCGTGGCTGGTTTCCAGTTTATTCTGTACTTGCTCAAACCCTAAAAAAACACTTACACTGGAGGAAAAAAAAAACCCTAAACATTAAATTGCTTAAATTACAGAGCTCGTGATAACTTCAAATAACAAACTTTGAACACCACTCTGATGGTATTTTACTCCTCAAGCAGTTCACACCTCCTTAATTAAGAAAAGGTGCTATATAATTAGCAGTATCTTCACTATTTTATCAGTTCCTCCTTGCTATAAGAAGAAGAAACTGGTTCTATATTATGCTAACAATGAATTATCTGGCTTTCAGCTACACACATCACTCCCTCCTTGATTTCAACCTCATTTCTCCCTGCTCCCAGCATTTCTCCTGCAAAGCACCTCCTTTTGGGTCCCACCCTGAGCAGCAGGGCCATATAAATTACCACAGCAAAATAATCCAACATATCAGACTGCTTTCCACAGCACTTCTTTGTGGAACACAAGCACTCCTGCCAGGGCAAAATAAAAAAACCAGGGGTAAAATCAATTCATTTTGACACACCACATCAAACCCCAGTTTCACTGAGTATCACCAGTGAGACAGATGCCCAAACTTCACCAAATTACGCTGCAACTTGCTCAGATTTCGGTTTGTGAGCTCTACTCCAGGGTTTTTTTCAGGCATTGCAGCCTGTGGTTTATGCTCAGATGTTTTTCCTCTCCCAGAGGCTGAGCCATGAGATACTTTCCAGGATTCCCAGCTGGTGCAAGATGGAAGCGAAGCAGACACCCCAAGCAAAGGGAAGAGAGCATCTCAACAGCAGCCTTTCCAGTCAGCAGGTTCCCAGACTTGTCCAAACACCAAAGCTTCAAAACATGCAGGCAGAGGGAGATAAAAAGTTCCAAAATAACCGGGGCGGGCTCCAGCTCTTGGAAAGCGCAATTCCCGCTTGGATCCTGCCTCTCCTGTGACCCCTCTCCCCTCCCTGGCTCAAGGGCACATGCACAGCTCACAGCCATTTCTGCTTTTAAAGAGGGGCAGAATTAAATCACAGAATCAATTAGGCTGGAAAAGACCTCTAAGATCATCCAACCTTTGACTGATCACCACTAGGAATCACTAGGAATGCTTAAGCTTAGCCATGCCCTATCCCTGGCAGTGTTCAAGGCCAGGCTGGACAGGGCTTGGAGCAACCTGGGCTAGTGGAAGGTGTCCCTGCCCAGGGCAGGGGGTGGGACTGGATAAGCTTTAAGGTCTCTTAAACTATACCAGGATCATTACAATTATTTTTTAAGTGCAGAGTGGGTATTGCAAAAGGTGTTCCACGATATCCCAGTAAAGAAAAAAAAAAAGGAAAAATACTTCAAAAGGGGCAGGGTGGGGGGAAAATATAAGATCTATTTACTGAGGCCACCTCAACGTGAGGAAGACCTTGTTCCCATGGAGGGTGGCAGAGCGCTGGAACAGTTGCCCAGGGAAGCTGTGGAGTCTCCTCTCTGGAGACATTCCAAACCCACCTGGACATGTTCCTGTGTCACCTGCTCTGGGAGACCCTGCCTGGGCAGGGAGTTGGACTGGATGATCTCCAGAGGTGCCTTCCAACCCCAGCTGTTCTGTGAGTCTGTGATGCTGATTCACTAAAAGCATTTTGTGTGCTCTGGGGCTTGGCAACCTGAGAGCACAAGAACTCAGGGGCTTCTCAAAACCACACATCCAACAGCGAGCCCACTGAGGAAGGGGGGGTTATTTTAGAAAAATATGATTTATTTTTTTTTTTTTTTAAAAACAGGCGAGGCAATCTCTCTCCACCACCTAAATATAATCGTCCTGAAGTACCTCAGTGATTATCTCAAAGTATTAGGCAGGAATGCAGTTCACACGCCACTGCTGACTCACCCCTGTGTGCTAAAGGACACGGCCCTGCCAGCCAGTGACACCCTTTCATGGCACCAGGCTTCCTCTGCTCCCAAGGAAAGCAAGGAACAGCCATGACAAATGCATTCCTACTGCTGGGCAAGATAACTTTATGTCTTTTCAATAGGTGCTCAAGACAGAATATCCTGAGCTGGAAGGGACTCACAAGGAGTGTGAGTGACTCCTGGCCCTGCACAGACACCCCGACAATCCCACCCTGGCCCTGGAAGCGTTGCCCAAACGCTCCTGGAGCTCTGGCAGCCTTGACATGTGGCTTTGAAGCTCTTTTGTTGGTCCAAGCAACCGAAGAAATGCCTTTGGCTTTAAGGAGCACCATAAGATGGAAGAACACGGTGGAAGTGGTGCTGCTGTTTGCACACAGGATCTACATCTCTGAGCAGAAAGAGAAGATTCAACGTTTAATTGGAAAAGCTGCCATGAAACCCAAGTTCTTCCACCCCAAGATTTGCCTCAAGTGGAGGGGATATTCCTGCATGTTTTTATCCCCATGCTGGGGAGTAAAACCCTTCTTCGGGGACAGGGACAGCCCGTGATCGCTGCACAGAGCAGTTCTAGGAGCATCAGGGAACATCATCTTCATGGAATTCTATCACCAGCCACGCTCAACAGTTCACAGACACTCCTTTTCACACCTCACTTAATTTAACATTGATTCCCAAAGCTGAAATTAAGATATTCCCTACCAAGAGGAGATTTCTTACACAGGAGCCTGGAAGCTGGGCTTCCATTCAAAGGGAGAACTCTGAGTCATCATGAAATTGGTAATGATACTGCTAATTTTAGAAATCTGGAAGAACTGATCCTTTAAAACATGCAACAAATTCATTGTCAATTCCAAGCTTTTTTTTTTTAGGGCAGGCAAACAAAAACAGAAAAAGCCTCAGGCCTTGACTGAGGCAGTTCAACACACACAAAACAAAGTCAACCAGAGAGCTGTAACTACCAAATTTTGAACTGGGCTTTCTTAAACAGCATAAAATAAACCCTGCCACAGTTTGCCAAAGTAGGTCTTTCCTAAGACACACGTTTCCCCTGGAATTTAGAGGCTGGACTCTAACAGAGTCCAACAACAAAATCCCAAAACACCATCCTCTGCTCAAGTTCTTACCTCTCACTAACTACTCAACTGCAGCTTTTGCAGGAACCAAGACACTGTGGTGTGCCCAAGGAACCTTAAAATCAAAACATCCAATAATTTGCTAAAGCATCCACAGTGAGAAAGTGTCGATATTGAAACCAGACCAAAGCAAATAATCCATGTGCCACTTCAGAGATGCCTCTGCTCTAATGCTGCTCAGAGATTTAACAAAACAGTGCTCTTTAAAGCCTGAAATCATTCCCACATTGCTGAAGATGACAGTCTTTGCAGTTGCTATGAGAAAAATCCTGGATCATTATGCAAATCAGCAGTTATAATCACTTTCAAAAATAGCTGTCTATATATTCACACTATGCCAAGATCAAATTAAAGAATATGCAGTATACACTTGCAACTTCACATACATGGAGATATAAAAGTAAATTACTCATGTTGGTCCTATAACTGATTCTGCTCACAAATTCAGCCTTTTGCCTAATAATGGAAGGTGGCCAAAAAAACATACCGAAATATTTACCAATTCTTAATTCTTAAACAGCCACAAGAACAGACAGCTGCAGCCTTTCTTGCAATGATCAACATTCTCAATTAGTAAACTACAACGGCATTAGAATTTCTAAGTAATTTTATGAAGTGCTATATTTCAAATATAGGATCCTCACTCCACTCATTATGGTGGTTTTAAAGGGAAAACAAAGAGCAAATGACCTCATCTCCTATTTTATAAGCAGGCCAGAGCATGCAGAGCTTCAGAATTTACACAGAGCTTTACTTTCCAAACCCAACACTGAGGACAGATTTTACATCAAAATGCAAATAAAAAACAACTTTAAAACTCAGAGCCCTTTACAGTCTTATAAATATTTACTGTTTACAAGGGCCTGGAGTGGCAGGACAAGGAGGAATGGCTTCCCACTGCCAGAGGGCAGGGTTAGATGGGATATTGGGAAGGAATTGTTCCCTGTGAGGGTGGGGAGGCCCTGGCACAGGTTGCCCAGAGAAGCTGTGGCTGCCCCTGGATCCCTGGAAGTGTCCAAGGCCAGGTTGGAGCACCCTGGGTTAGTGGAAGGTGTCCCTGCCCATGGCAAGGGGTGGGACTGGATGATCTTTAAGGTCCCTTCCAATCCAAGCCATTCTATCACTCTGAACCAAAGGCTTCAGAAGATCTATCAGGCATTAGACTTCCTCTTCCTTTAGGAAGGAAATTTAAAACAAGCTGAGTGTTCCTGAAGCTGTGACTGATGGCACTGCTCAAATCATGCTCTGGAGCTAAAAAGTTACTGCACAACCTGAACCAGCCCCCTGCCAACAAAACGACAATGAGCCCCTTTCTCCCGACGCTCCGTTTGCACCTTCCCAACACAGATCTCGTGTAACAAAGGAGATTTAAACCCACGGCCTGCAAAAAAAGCCAGGAGTGCTGATTTTCGCCTCCAGCTGGGGCTGGAAGGTGCTCCCAGGAGCCCACTGCTCGCTGTGCTGCCAGTTGGGGGTCAGCCCTGCCCTCCCGGCGCGAGATGGCCGAGCTGTCACCGCCAGGGCCCCGTGACAGCGACACCCGGGAGCAGGGGCACCCGGGGCAGGGGCAGGGGCACCCAGGGGGCACCCGGCAGGGGCACCCGGGGAGCAGAGGGGGAGCAGGGGCCCGGGGACCCGGGGAGCAGGGGCGCCCGGGGAGCAGGGGCACCCGGGGAGCAGGGGCACCCGGGGAGCAGGGGCACAGCCCGGGGAGCAGGGGCACCCGGGGAGCAGGGACAGCCCGGGGCGGGAGTCAGGGGCACCCGGGAAGCAGGGGCACCCGGGAAGCAGGGGCACCCGGGAGCAGGGACACCCGGGAAGCAGGGACGCCCGGGAAGCAGGGGCACCCGGGGAGCAGGGGCACCCGGGAAGCAGGGGCACCCGGGAAGCAGGGGCACCCGGGAGCAGGGACACCCGGGGAGCAGGGACACCCGGGAAGCAGGGGCACCCGGGAGCAGGGACACCCGGGAAGCAGGGACGCCCGGGAAGCAGGGGCACCCGGGGAGCAGGGGCACCCGGGAAGCAGGGGCACCGCCGCCTTTGAAGCCTCCCAAAATCGCTTTGTTCTCTGGATCTGGCCGCAATTTTCAGGAACTCTGACTTCAGGAGCCCGCCAGCCATGAAACAGTGACCTTTAAGTCCAGCTTAAACGAGTCCATCTAGCAACAGCAAGGATTAAAAAAAAAAACCCCTCACACTGTTCTTGCTGTTCAACAGCTTGACAGCCTGAAGCTACGGGGGGGAGTGTTATGAGAAGTGTCCACACTCCATCCTCAAACAGATTTAAGAGCCCTGACAAATGGCCAAGCTCCTATTAGTGCCATTTTCTTGACAGCATCCCTACAACAACAACAAAAAAAAAAAGCAAAAGACACGGGAAAATACACCCAGACCAATCTGGGAAAGTTTCCTAGCAGATATGCTGTTCAAACTGGACCCATGCATAAATTTCTGTTCAACAGGCAGCATTTCCATTGGCCAGCATGAAACACAAAATAAGTTTACTATTTTTCTACGAGCCTGGATCATCAGGAAGTAGAGGGGAAATGAACAGGAAGAAAGTTCTTCAGAGCAAAGGAGGATTCCTTGTAGCCAGCCAGCTGCACTTGCCAACTCTACCATCTGTGCCTTAAAGAACAAGAAAAGGGACCAACTCAGATGTGGCTGAAACATTTTATGATTTAGAAGAAATGCATTTAACCCCTTAATGCTCCATATTTCAACTATGATCTTTCCCCCCCCCCCATTTTTTAGTTTTTTCAGATTTCAGCTTGCAGTTTAAACACAGTAACCTAGACAAGGAACAACAAAACTGCAGTTCCTTCCTATCCAGGAGGCAAACCTGTCCAGATGAAGTCATGGGGCTGACAACACGTCTGGAAGGGAACTCAAATTCCCCCAGTACAAAGAAGGAAATCCAAAGATGCCTGAAGGGGATATTGCCAGGTTGTCTACATCCATAACTCAGTTCTATCCCACAGCAGGGCTTCTAGATCTGCTTACTACATTGATTTGGGATGTATTCCCAGAGCAAGAGCCTCTCCTTCCTCTGTGAGGTGTATGAAATGTGTCCTGGAGCTCTAAGCCACGGGGAGGCTTTGCTGAACAGCTAATGGGGTTACTAAGATTGGGAAAAAAACCCTAAACCTCCCAGCAGAGATACAAGAAGTGCTAAAAGCAGCATGAAAGACGATGGCTGCTCTAGAGAAGAACTTGTTCTGACAAAGGTTGAGAAAAGGATGCCTTAAACTTTCATTTCAAAATGGTCTGGAATCATAAATATAGAAAAGCATGCAGGTAATAAAGGAAACATGAGCTGGTTGTGCAGAGCTGCAAGAAGTGTTTGGACAAACACTCACAGGGACATAGTGGGACTGCTGGGGTGTCCTGTGCGGGGCCAGGAGTTGGACTGGATGATCCCTGGGGGTCCCTTCCAGCTCAGGATATCCTATGACTCTATGAAATCCCTCTAAAATAGCTGATGATATTACAGACAGAAAAAAGCTGTCCTTCCCATTCAAAGAAAACTAAGAGCAAACAGGAACATAACAAATGATGCACCAAACTTTGTACTATTCACACAAAATTTGACAGAAAGGACTCTTCAGCTGAGAAGTCAGAGATTGGGCCTCAACTCCCTAACTCAACCTCAAGTCCAGATCTACAGCAGGGAACAAAACCCTGCAATCCCAAGGGATTCCCAGAGATGGAAACATGGAGAGGGGGCCAGTTAAGAAGGTTCTTTTGTTTCTGCTCCCATTTTGGAACAAGCTGCATCCCATCTCACCCTCCCTACCCTGGCATCCCAACCAGCTGCAGCAACACAGGGAGGCCCAAGAGCAAGAGCTGTGCCAGTGGGGAAGGTCAGTGGTGCAGCTTCACCGGATCACCGAGGTTGGAAAAGACCTCTGGGATCATCCAGTCCAACCTGTGACCCACCACCACCTTGTCAACCAGACCAGACATCTCAGTTTGAGTTTCTGAAGTGCCAGATTTGTCTATTTTAACCCACCAACCAAACTCCACATGAACCCTTTCAAGAAGAAGTTTGAGGTCTCCCTGCTCCGTGTTCCCAGCACGCCACCTCACTTGGCAGGGTCTCCTTTAACGTGCACTGAAGCACATCCTAACCTCAAACACCCCCAGAAAAATACAAGAATTTTATTCAGTAACGAGAAGTCAGCACAGAAGAGTCACTACTTTGATATTTACTGACAGGAAGTGAAAAATGGCTCAGACTCAACTTTTTGCAAGCCTGAAAGAACATCCAAAACTTTCAGAGACAAGGGAATTTCAAAGAGGACAAATGTGGCACACGTTTAAAAAGCTTTCTAAAACAGAAGCTACAAAAACTAGGATTTGTATGGATTTATCAAACCTTCTTTTGAGTCCAAGAGAAGATAATGGCAAGTGGCAAAACAAGACACGAGGCCATCCTAATAAACTGTTCCTCAACCAGCAAGGCCCGAGTAGATAATTTCATTCTGATGAGATCTAGTGTTTCCCTCCTTTAAATGTTAGTATAAAAAAAGGACATTACTTCTGTGACTCACCCACACAAGAAATTAAAGAGCAGAAAATACACAACTCCTTCAATTCTAGCCTGATATACACCCAGGCAATGCAATGAATTAAGCAGAGGCCTCTAAGAAAATTAATCATGCAATTAAAAGCTATTCTACTACCGCTCCACAAAGGCAGAATTAAGTTTATAAAGACGTTTCTTAAGCACTTCACTACCAAAAACTGGATATTAAGCAGTTTTTCTGCACTGCTGCACGCTGGGGCTGTGAAGCTGGGAGTTCATCTTTAAAGGGAACAATGCCAGCTTTTGCAATAGTCATCATCCCAAACACAGAGCAGTTGAGTTTAATTTTTTAGCTGCACAGTCAATTACCATTTGAATCACCGAGCCACTACTTGAGCCCTGTTGCCTAAAAATCGTTATTAAGATAACCCAGATTTATGCAGCATGATACAGGGCCTAATTGCAAGATTATTTACTTCCATTCTACAGAAGTGCTGCTGTATTTTTCCTTCTTTCAGGGCCTCGCAGGCGAGACGGCGACCGAGGCAGATGACGGCAGGAGCAAAGAGGATGCTGGCTCGAATTAGAAACTGGAACGAGGATTTGTTTACATCTGAAATATCAACCTGGGCCCAAGACACGCTCAAAAACCAACAGAACCCAAAGCAGAGACAACCACCCACAAAGCAGCCGTGTTTCAGGAAAGATCCTGCTCTACAGGAATTCGTTTTCCAATAAATTCCCTTCTTCCAGCCCAGGAATCAGCCTTCCAGTAACTCATGGGATGTGCACAGCTCCAATCCCGAAAAACCTGCTCCCCAGTGCCAAGTCAAAGGAGCCCACATCTACCTCAGGGATTAGGATGAGGCACTGGGTATGTCCAGCAATCACTCCAGGCTACATCCCATCTTCCCCCCAAAAAAGCCATGCAATAATTAACCTTGAATATCCCCCCTACACTGGGCACAGTAAATAAATACACATTGCATGCAGCTCCAAGTTGCAGATGACTTAAACCAGAAAGGAGGGGGGCTTTAAAAGGGAGTTAGTTATGAGTAATGACACCAGCTTTGGGCTCTAATGTAATAAAGGGATTTGACAGCTCATCTGCCTATTCCCTCCCTTTTCTCCCACTTTGTCAGAACACAACTATTGTCCTTTAGATCATTACACAAGGACCATTTTCATGTTTAAACCCGTTGCAGGGGAAGTCCCTAGGCTAAGGTACCAGGGGTATAATTTGTCAGCTTATGCAGAATTAATGTGGCAACAACATTAATCCATTAAAAATATAATTTCATTCAAGGAACTGCTCAGAGATTCACAACCAGCAGAAAAAAACTTGGTAGACAGAAACTTTACATGTAATATTTGAACTTTGCAGTTGTTACATCCTGAAGTTTAGTTTTGGCTTTATGCTTTTTAGCATGGGGGAGAGTTAACACAATGTATTAAAGAAACACATTCTTGCAGCAATATTATTACTGAGCAAATTGTATCAACTGCTTGCACAACAAAGAGGATTGAGGTGTACAAAACAACCTACAAGGAGGAAAATACAGCAGAAATTCCAGAATAAGACAATTCTGTCCTCCTCTAGACAGTGTTTTAAGACATTTAACAAATACTCACTGTCTCTACAGCAGTCACTGTGCTTCAGACTATGCTGGTTGTAAAACCAAGGTCCTACAGGAGTGTAGCACTGGATGGCCACTGGAAAACCACAGTTTTGTCCCAAAGAAACCTGCTGATCCCAGCCTAGCAGGCACCAAGAGCCAGCTAATCTTTG
Source organism: Pipra filicauda (assembly GCF_003945595.2). Taxonomy (NCBI): domain Eukaryota; kingdom Metazoa; phylum Chordata; class Aves; order Passeriformes; family Pipridae; genus Pipra; species Pipra filicauda. The sequence continues at coordinate 193,320 of NW_024104761.1, forward strand.
GGCACGTATTAAACTGAGCAGTAAGAGCCAGTTGCAGTGTTGCATAAGCCCCACACTCAAGGCTGTATCCTCTCCCTCACCGAGGCACTGCAAGTCAGGTGGAATTATCCCGTGGATGGAAAGGCCTCCCTGACTGGCAGAGATTCCTAGAAAGATGCATTTCCAAAACTCACCACCCTTCAAGACTCCAGTTGACACGTGGCCAACCAACCACCCGCAGAGTAAAGGGGAGGGATTTTCAGGAGTCCCCACCAGAGCCACTGATTAGACCCACAAAGGGAACCTCTCAAGTGCCAACAGCCCATCAGGCTCAGTGCCATGAGGAGGAACCTGGATTTCTCCTTGGAAAGGAAACACTCAAAACCAATACCAGTCCTAGCAAAGCTTGCACTTTGTTCAGCACCACCTTCTTCCTGTTTAATGGCAAAGCTCTGGATGTTCTGAAGGTTTCAAACACTTAACTGAGCTTCCACCCAGATTTCAACAATCAGTCACTTCAGCTGGGGTTTTTCCAAAGGGTCACAAGTGTTCTGCAGTGTCCACATGAGCTGTACTTGTTCCTCTCCCCACCTTGAGAACACACAGCCACCACCTCAGCATGAAACCAAGGAGCACCTTCTGTCAGGGAATTCTTAACCTGGAGTTCAGCCCTGTGCAAACAGCATCCACATGGATTAAAAATTCCTGATGATCCAAGAGGAAGCAGTACATGGGGAAGCCTGCACTTAAACAAGGGCAAAGAGACGAGCTGTAATTTGTGAAGCTTCTTTTAAGCCCCTTTCTGAGCAGCAGCAGCAGCCAAAAAGCAGGGCAGGAAGGGGCCGAGTGACTCTGAATGGGATTGCACAACGGAGCACCTGCTGAAATGGGGGGGTTTGTGGGAAAAAATTCAGCTGTCAAACACCACCAGCCACATGTTCTACAGCAGCATGGCAAAGGGTTTGGGGCTTCTTTGGGTCGTGAGCAACAGCAAATGATCCAGCTCACGTGCAACCCCAGAAGAGAAAAACGCACTAACACACCTCCAGCAATCACCACCTGGGCAATTCCAGACATCCCTCTCCTTGCTAAGAGCAGAAAGAGCCATTTTCCTGGGATCAAACATATCCTACAGCGAGCAGGGAACTGGAACTCCGAGGAGCCCCCAGCCAGCAGGACCATTGTACTGCTGTCTGTGCAAACTGACTTCTTACATGAATTCCCAGCACTCATCTCCCTGTCCAAAACCCAAGATCATCCCGGGCTCCAGAAGCAAAACGAGCTCCAAACACTGCTAAGTAACGTGGTTTACTCCAGAACAAAGAAATACTTTTCCACCAATAAAAGATGTTGCCAGTTGGTCTCTTCTAGTTTCTTCTAAACCCTCACGAAAAACTTGTTACAAAACCTCTGACAAACTTCAATTTTAAAATGAAACCAAGTCCCTCAAACGAATGGCATTTCCAAGCCGGGCTCTATTTTTAAACACGGTATGTACCTCATGCCACTAATTCATTTTTTTTCCCCTGGAAGCTGAGCCATTTTGAGTCAAGTCCCATAATTTAAAATTTCATTAAAAATGCAGAGAGCTTTAGGACTGCAAGCAGCAGAAAGCAGGAGGAGATTGTCAGAAGCTCCCTCTCACAATCTGAGCGTTCTCTGCCTTTCGTTGCACGAGACAAACGACGTGTGAGACGTGTAAACTGCACCCAACATCTCATCTTTACTGAATATTGCTGCAGTTTGTACCACTATGTAGGTCACGAGCTGCACATGCTTCAGTCAAGCCCTGAGCTCAGCCTAGTTGGCCATTTTCACCCCTGACAGAAGGCCTGGAAACACGAGACAGTTTAACCAAAGCCAGAAGCAGCTCCACCGCTTTTTTCCAGCCTCAAATAGTTGAGCCACTTGCTAAACACAGTAAAGCTCTGAAGACACAAGCAATCCAGGCACCGTTTCCTGAAGTGGACATGAACCAAGCTGCACAATTTCAGAAATACCAAACATTACAGTGCCTCAGAAAACAGACCGGTGGCTGCAGCATCAAGAAATGTCACCATCGCAGAAGAAAGCCGCTAATCCCAACTTTCCTTCTCTCCCATCTGCACAAAAAGGCAGCCAGTATTGCAGAAAGCAACTGCAAACCCAAACAAACCCGGAATGAACAGCTGAAATAAAGTATTAAAAAGCTTGTTTAATGTCTCCGCCTTCAAAACCTTTCTTCTTCTAAATTCAAAGTATTTTTTTTCCAAGAGGTGCATTAAAAAGGACTGTTCACGGAGAACATCTGACTAGATGAAAAGTAATGTCAATGTGGATTTTAAGGACACACAGGGCTATTCTCAGACTGTGCACTGATTCTGAGGAGGTGCTACTTCCCTTTGCTGAAATCCTACATTACCCACACAAGAGGAATTCTTAACCAACTCCTCAGGAACTGAGAATCCCAAGCACAACGTCCTGTCCTGTACCTGCACCAGCATCAGTTTTAAAAGGATCTGACGCAGCCCAACCGAGGAAGAGAGGTCCTCAGAGGGAATTCTGGCACTCCAGCACCTGACCCAGCCTGGCTTTGGCACTCAGGTGTTCCTCCAAGGCCTGGGAGAACCAGCCACGACCGAAATGCAAAGACCACAAATCTTTGTCCACCTGGGCCACCAAGACACGGACCCTCCCTCAAAGATGGGTGGGAGGAAAGGGCAGGTCACAGAGACAGGCTGGAGATCAGGCACCTCACCTGCATTCACCATCATTCCTTTGATTTCCACCTCCCAAAGCCCAGGTAATCAATGACCAGCTACTGAGGATTTTGGAGCAACCACCACTGAACCCCTCACACAGAAATATTTACTGCAGGAGGAATTCAGGCCTCCTCTTCCCATATCCCAGGTAAATGCCAAAATCCCTGGGCTCTCCAATTCCTGTCAGCCTTCCCTTCTTCACTCCCTGAACTCACCATGATCTGCACCACCCGGTCCTCCTGCCATGCCTTGCTGAACACCTCGCTTGGCCTTCAAGTTTTCTCTTCCTTCCCCTAATACCACACGGCTGGAGATTTAACTCCCTGCCTACAGGTGTAAAGAACAAATAGGTTATTTTCCAGCTGCCAGGTATGGTGAGAAACAATCCCACCCTGCACAAAGTCATCAAAAAATTCAACTTCCACTTGTGCAGCAATACCAGTCTCCAAGCAAAGCCATGGCACTGTAAAGGCAGAAGTCTTCATTCATTAATTATCTGCTCAAAATGTGCAGCTATAAAAATAAGGATTGAGTATAAGCTTATTCCTAAAATATTTTTGGAAAAAACCCCCACCTTTTCTACACTTTTCATTGCAGAACTGCAGCCAGCTGCTCCTTTAAGAAAAACCAGCCTAAGCCCACTCTAGTGGCCTGTTTATAACACAAAATTCTAAGAATAAAATTAATGAGACAAGGAGAAAAAAAAAAAGTAAGAAAATAAGCAATAAGTTCCATTTGACACATCATTAGCAGCCTTGAGCAGGAATATCAGGGTTCTACATTCACCAGTTTTCTTGCTGGGACCATATGACTAGTTAAAAAGATCAGCTCGGGCCAAGAAAATCTCTCCCTACCACTGGCATATCTGGGCAAAGATACCTGAAATACCAAACTCTTGCAACTGTGAAGCCAAAAGCTCTTGGTTTTGCCACCACTTCACTCTTTTCATAACCCCAGTGGCCAAGTGAAAACGCTTTCAGGCCTAAAATTATATTTATCGCAGACAGAATGCAGGAATTATGTACCAGAGCTGCTGCTTTTTAACCCAGAGCTCAGCAGCCACTTGCTAAAGTCCAGAACCTTTCGGGCTGTTTTAAAGCCACTAAAATTTTAGGCCAAGGCTCAATGGAACAGCAAGAGCTCTGTGCTGGTTCCAGCTGTTATCAGCTTTGATCCTGCCCAAGAGCTGGATTTATTTGGAGAACTTGCTCGGACACGAGCGTAATTACTCCAAAACCCAGTAAGTCTCCCCCTGCTCCTGTTGCAGAACAGAAAGATCTCTCTACAGGGCTAAGTCCGGCCCTGAACACTACTGTCAATATTCATTTTTCCAACTTCTAAGCGAGGTTCTTGCTCCAAAATCCCTCCCACCCAGCACTGATCTTTCTCCAAGGAGCAAGACCATGGCCACAGCAGAGCCCCCACACACCATTAACCCTGCAAGGCACTCCAAGCCAAACATCTGCCTGCCGCTGCTCCAGCACATCTGCTCCAAAGGCCACCAAAACTACACCCTGGGTTTTGCCTCATTAGCCGTAATTGCTCGCTAATTACTTATTCCAGAGTAAGTATTCTATACAATCCTCCTCGACGAGACCCGATGCACCGTGTCTCTGACACATCCTCGTGCGGTCCACCAGGAAATAAACCGTGGGTTTTTTAATCTGGCAGCAGCGATTGCCACCTCTTGCCGTGGGGAGCCTCGCAGCATCCTAAGGAACAGCTCTGCCTCAGCGAAGGGATGGAAATCAGGGCAGAGGACACAGCCTTCGACTCAAGCAACCCGAGGAAAGCCACAGGCCTGCCACGATTATACTCGCAATCCGAGCTGCTAAATTAAAAATAAAAAGAAAAAAAAAAAAAAACAAAAAAAGCGCTGTGGACCCGAGTCACGGCGGGACGGGCACGTTCGCTGCGCCCAGAGCCCAAAAAGCCACCCCGGCCCGAGATAAGCGGCTGCGGGGCCGGGTGGGGGCTGGGGGGGCACGGCCCCCGGGCGGCTCGGAGCGCTGGCGTTAATCCTGGAGCTCCGTTAATCTGCCGGGCCCGGACAAAAGGCGGCCGAGGCGGCGGCGGGGGAGGGCGCGGCGGCCCGGGCGAGCCCCGGCGGAGCGGCCGCGGGGCAGCGCGTTAGGTAACGCCGCGCCGGGGTCTGATGCAATCGCCGGGGACGTGCGGGGGGAAAAAAAGAGCAAGGAGCAAAGGGGGGGGGTGGTGGTGGGAGAGACAGAGAGGAAGAGGATACAGGTCAGGTCCAGGTCGAAGCCATCCTCCTGGTATCGCCTTTTGTTCCTGCTGACGATCTCTTTGATGATGGCGGTCATGTCTGGCAGCCGGGGGCCGCTCCGGGGCAGCGCGCAGGGCCCGGGCGGCGGCCGAGAGGCACCACCGGGCGGCCCCGGGCGCGGATGCTCCGCCGGCTCAGCCCCGGGCGGGCCCGGCTCCTGCCGGCGGCGGCACCGGCCGCTGCTGCCGCCGCTGCCGCTGTTGCCGCTCCCTCCTCCTCCTCCTTCTCCTCCTCCTCCCCCGAGCGCGTCGGGAGCCGCGCCGAGCCCCTGCGGGCGGTGCCGCCGCCGCCGCCGTGTTTGGGGCGAGCGCGGCGGCGGCGGGGGGAGCAGCTCTGCGGCGCTCCGGGCCCCGGCAATGGTGACAGCGGGCGCGGGGCGCGCCCCCCCCCCAGTCCCCACCACCGGAGCCGGCTCCCCGTTTCCCTCCCCCCCCACCCCCCTCCGCGCCCCGGGGGGCTCGGCCGGTCGCTCCTTTCGGCGCCTCTTTTTTTTTTTTTTTTTTCCTCCCCCCCGGGCGGCGGCGGCGGCGGCAGCGGCGGCGGCTCCCTCAGGGCGGCGCGGCCGCGCTCATCCCCCGGCCCGCAGCGCTCGCCGGCGCGGGGCTCCCATCATGGCCGCGGCTTCCGAGAGGGACGGCGGGCGGCGCCGCCACGCCCACCGCGCCGCATCCGCCGAGAGAGAAAAGTAGTCCCCTCCGGGGATCCGCCACCGGAGGACCGGGGGAGCGGAGAGCGGGCCGGGTAAGGGGGAGGAGAGGCTCGCTGCGAGCGCGCCGCCCGTACCCCTCAGCCCGCCGGCGCCCCCCTCGCTCCCGGAGGGAGCGAGGGGGGGGGGCCGGCGGGCGGAGGGATACGGGCGGTGAGGTGAGGCTCGGTGGGTGCGCTGCGGCCCGGCGGGTCACGTGGGCGCTCGCGGCGGCGCCTCCCCCGCGGGCGGAAGTGGCCGTGAGGGGACGGGGCGGCCACGGAGCCCCCTCAGAGCCCCCCGAGCCATCTCGGAGCACCCCCGAGCACACTCGGGGCGTCCCGAAACCCTTCCGAGCTCCCCACCCCCCCAGCTGGCCTTCCGCGCCCCGCCGCCCCCCAGCCAGGCCCGCCCCGCCGAGCAGAGGGGAAGAGCGGTTTCGGTGCGGCCCCGGTGAGGGGGGTGGGTTGAGCCCGGCGGGTTGAGGGGGCTGAGTGTTCTCCGCTGTGGCCCCGCCGGGTTTGGCGAGGAGCGGGGCGGCCGCGGTGAGCGAGCGCCGATCGCCCCCTGCAGCCACCGGGCACGGAGGGAGGGAGAGAGGGGGTTTGGGGCCACCTGCTGCCCTCGGAGTCACACGATCGTTGAGGTGGGAAAAGCCCTCCCAGCACATGGATCCCCCCTGTGCCCGATGCCCACCTTGTCCCCCAGCCCAGAGCACTGAGTGCCACGGCCAGGCCTTCCTTGGACACCTCCAGGGATGGGCACTCCAAACCTCCCTGGGCAGCCCCTGCCAATCAATACCTGACAACCTTTTCCAGCAAGAAATTCCTCCTCGTGTCCTCGGGACAATCCAGGCATGGGCACGGGGACGTGACAGTCCCCCCGGGTCGTGCCGGCTGGCTCAGCCCTCCTGGCTGTGCTGTTTCCATGGAGTTTTCTGTCCCACTCCATCCCCCTTCCCACATGGATGACAATTATCCTGGCAGGGGGAAAGCACTGTCTATAAATCTCTAAATCAGCCTTTAAACCCCTTTTAACCCCAGCCTACAAGGTCCTTCGCAGTCTAAGCTGAGAACTCTTGCAAGTCTGGGAATTACCCATGTTAATGTTCTGCAGGAAAACGACCATCAGGAATCCTGGTGCAGCCTGAGCTTCTGGATATCAACACTGGCTGCAGTCTGGGACCAGTTTCCATCTTTCTCACTGTTTGGTAGGGCTTTTTTTTGGGATCTTTTGTGTGATTTTTTTCCTCTGCTGTGCAGAGAGGTGAGATATCAGGTTCCTGAGGTAATAAAAACTAAAATTTGAAGGCAGTTTGGCATGTAGGACCTCTGCAAAGCATCAGGAATGGGATCTGTTGGAGATCAGCATCTGCCCCAGCTGCTGAGGGATCAGGAGGAAGCTTGGCACGTGATATGTTTGGGAAAATGGGATTACCGGGACAATCCATGTGTAAATTTGCCTCCCTCAAAAACAGTCTTCATGTCATTCCGTTGCTGGGCAGGGATGAGGGATATCCCATGGAAGCCAAGGATAACACGCCTTGGAAGGAAATCTTTAAAGGGTGGTTGGTTGTTTTATAAAAAATCTGCAAAGAAAAAAAACAAGAGGAAAATTGAACCACTTTTTGTACAACCAGAAAAGAGACACCATGGAAAGGAGTGTCCTGAGGGGACGAGGAGAATCCATGTACCCCTTTTTCCATAAAAAGCACATGATGTAAACCAGGTATCTCCCAAAAAAACAGATCTGTAAGTCCACCTCGAATGTTTCTTGGGCTGGCAGGGAAAGGCATCTCACTGAAGACACTTTGTATCTAAATAATGAATGTCAATAATAACCAAAAATTAATAAATAAATAGTTACTTCAGTAACTTGCTCCATCTTTAAACACTTTTAAGAGGTGCTGGGGTCTGGCAGCAGATGCTGGAGCAGGAAAAGGAACAGGGAGAAGGGGGAAAAAAGCTTAGCTTTTCCTTTAAGGGCTCAAAATAAACTGGAACGTAAGGTGGAGGGATTTCCTGGGCTGCTGCAGCCTCCAGCCTTTGCAAATGCTGTATTATATAATTCCTTTCATAAACGTATCAAGTTGCATCTTAAGATCTTTTGCCACCGTTATTCCCACTGGGAAGCCATTCCCAGAACCTTCTGCTGGTTTTCAGGCTAAATATATTTGGGACTGGTCAGTCTCCACTTATTCCTGTGCCAACACGGGCCTTAAATAGCTCCTGCTGTGTGGCACTTTGTGCTCCCACGGGCACACACATCCCCTTGGCCACGGGCAGCTCTGCCCAGCTCCCCTCCAATTCCAGGCTCCCCCTTCCAGTGGCTGCATCCCAGGGCCTCCAGCTTCTCCCAGGAGTTTTCCTACTGCAGTCTCATGGAGTCCAACCATCTCAGCCGCATGTTTCACTGGAAAACCCAAAATGTTTGTTTTTTGTTGGTTTTTTTTTCCCCAAGGCTCCAAACCCAAAGATGATAAAATTGTGGCTGCCCATCCCTGGAAGTGTTCCAGGAGAGGTTGGAGCAACCTGGGCCAGTGGAAGGTGTCCCTGTGGAATGGGATGGGCTTTGAGGCCCCTTCCAATGCCTGAGCAGCCTTTCCAGGAAGAAATTCCTCCTGCTGTCCAACCTGACCCTGCCCTGGCACAGCTCCAGGCCGTTTCCTCTTGTCCTGCCCCTTGTTCCCTGGAAAACACGGACACAAGAGCAGGAGGGTTGAAGGGGAATTGCCAAACCTTTGGGTTAATTACAGGGATTACAGAGATCCTGTTATTTTAACCTTTTCCTGGACGTTTTGCTGTTACTATGTATATATACAGTAAAGTTATTCATATATATTTGTTACATATATAACATATATATATGAAATATATATACTGTATATATAAAACATATGTTATCTCTATATATTATACATATATATGTATAGTATGTGTGTGTATATAATATATAATAATATATAATATATACTATATAGCATATGGTAATATAGAATATATAGTAATACATACAAATTACTCATCTACAATATATTATATAAAATCTATAACTTTTTATATAATCTATATAACTTTCTATATAATCTATATATCTAAATATAGATAGCTTTTTATATAATCTATAAAAATATATATTTACATACTATTATATAATACAAAATATACACTATATAATTTATAGTAATATATAATATATGGTAATATATACAAATTACTTATCTATGATTTCTTATCTATAAAAAATAGATAAATTTCTATATAATATATAAAAATATATCTATCTTTCTATATAATATAAAAATACATATTTATTTACTTATGTATATGTGTGTATATATTTTAGATATTTAAGATATTTAAAATATATAATTTCTATATAATATATATGAATAGATATAGATAACTTTCCATATAATATATAAAAATATATTTATTTAGGCTTATGTATATATATGTATATATAAAATATATATGATACATAAAAGATATACTATATAGACACATATATACATAATCATCATCAATCATATATACACTTACATATACACCTGTATATGTCTCTATCTCTATACCGAGCATGTGTTACGGATATGTTATGTCATATAGACGTGATATTTTATACGCGTTTCACACATGAGCAGAGAGCCTGAAGTCGCTGCTCTCATCACAGCTGCAATTGGAACCCTCCGCCCGCGGTGTGTGCGGCTGAAGTAGCGGTGACTCCTTCCCTTCCGCTGACGCTCGTTCCGGTCGATCCGTCCCATCCCGAACCATTTCCAGGCTGGAGCTCCCGACTATCCGGGGGGCGGAACCTTCGCGCGGGTCGGCGGCGGGCGGAACGTTCGTGCGGGGCGCGGGCGCCGGCCGGCCGGAGGAAGCGCGGGACGCGCCGCGGCCGCTGCCGGGCCCTCGGTGCCGCCGGCGGCTCCTTCTGCTCCTGCCGCTCCCTCCTCCTCCTCCTTCTCCTCCTCCTCCGGGCCCGCGCCGTGTCCCGCAGCGCGAGTGACCCGCCGGGCCCACGGTGAGTGCCGGCCGGGGGAGCGGCCGCGGCCGCGCCGCAGCTGCGGGGCGGCGGGAAGGTCACGGGCGGCCCGGGCCGGGCCGGCCCTCGCGGGGTCACCGTGGGGGGATGACGGGCCCGGGAGGGGATCCCCGGCATGGGAGGGCATCGCCGGGCCCGGCACAGGCGGGGGGTTCCCGGCAGTGCCTCAGCATTCCCTGGGAGCGGAACAGCCGCCGTGCTTTTGGTTTCCCTTTGGCGCCGGCGTGGGCGGAGCGGAGCGAACCGTCCTCCCCGCTGAGGAAATAAACGCTCAAGTCCTGCAGGATTTACCTTCCGTTTGTTGTCAGGGCTCTGCTCAGCGAGGCTGTGCTCCGCTTTCTCTTCTGTTACAGCTTTTCCTCACAGTTGGTGCTCAGGGCACGGGTTGCATAAAGAGGAGGTTCCTTCCGCGGCTTTTTGGGAAGGGTTTTTCCTTGTTCAGTGACCCAGAGCCCTTTTATTTTAATGAATCAGGCTGAGGAGGGCACACAGAGCCCTCCAGCTCGGGATGACTTGCTTAAATCCCAAAGCAGGCAAATTTAATTTGGTTTCCAGGCAGGTGGGCACAGCGACAGGCTGGATTTTTAACTACCTGAACAGGGAAGGCAGTGTTAAAAACCCCCAAACCCAGTGATTCCAGTGATCCTGCTGGGATACAGGAGCCAGGGGTTGATGTCCACCAAGTGGTGCTTCTCCTGAGCCCAGTCCCAGTGGAATTCCAGATTCCAGAGTCAGTGGTGTGGCAGAGCCTTGGGGTCAGCATAACACAGGGAGGGGGATCCAGGGATATGTTGGCTGTAGGAGCTCCAGCTTTGCCCTGGGCAGGGGGAATCCAGGAATATCTTGGCTGTGGGTGCTCCAGCTTTGCCCTGGCTGCCAAAGTTCCCTTTGGAGAGCAGCCAGGGAATGTCAGGAGCTGCCAGAGGAATTGCCACTGGCTTTTCCTTGCAGCAGGAAAACGGGGCAGCGCACGAGGAGTGATTGGGGATTGTCAAGAGGAACCCCCCCACCAGCTGAGGAAGAAGTGGACCCTGTTTTTCTCAGCCATTTTCCAATGTTTTAGGAAAAGTCCTTCCTCTGTGCAGCACGTCCCCTACACTGAAGGCGCTGTGCTGTCTGGGCTTGGCTCCTACAGCAGTCAGGCTTTTCCCTGGATAGCTGTGTGCCACATCCAGCATTTTCAGGTTTCCACGAATATTAATAACTCCACATATATCCTGCCAGCTGCAGCCTCCAGCTCTTAACCTCGTTTTTATCAAATCCAAGTCATCCATCGCTCCGGAATGTGGCACTTGGGTGAAGGGAAAAGACCTCTCTGGTTAAATAACGGAGTTCTCTGTCTCCAGGATTTAGCATTCTTGGGTCAAGAACAGTCCCAAAATGATGGTCTTAGTGGGAATGCGTACACAGGATCCCAGGATGGTTTGGGTTGCAAGGGAAATTAAGGATCATCTCATGCCACCCCCTGCCATGGGCAGGGACACCTTCCACCAGCCCAGGCTGCTCCAAGCCCCATCCATCCTGGCCTTGGACACTTCCAGGGATCCAGGGGCAGCCACAGCTTCTGTGGGCAACCTGTACCAGGGCCTCCCCACCCTCCCAGGGAACAATTCCTTCCCAGTATCCCACCTAACCCTCCTCTCTTCAGTTTGAAGCCATTTCCCCTTGTCCTGTCCCTGCAGGCCCTTCTCCAAAGGCCCTGGCAAACCGCTTTTAGAACTCAGTGTTTAAACACAAGGCAGACGTTTTCCCAGCTTTGATTTTTCCTTCCTTCTGCCCCTCCCTGTGGTTTTCCCCCCCTGCAGAGCCGGGAGCAGGATGGTCCACGCCGAGGCCTTCTCGCGGCCCCTGAGCCGGAACGAGGTGGTGGGGCTGATCTTCCGCCTGACCATCTTCGGGGCCGTCACCTATTTCACCATCAAGTGGATGGTTGATGCCATTGATCCCACCAGGAAGCAGAAAGTAGAAGCTCAGAAGCAGGTAGCGCTCCGTTCTCCAGCATCTCTGTGGAATATCGGGATGTTCTGGTGGAAAACCGGACTGGCCGTGATGACGACAAAACGGATGAGAGCACGTGGGATAATCCAAAAGAAAACTGGGGTTTCTTTTTTAGTAAATCTCAGGATTTAGGCCGCTGGTCTCTTCAGAAAATTCCAAAATTACGGCTTCTGCCTTGAAGTGGTGGAAAAACTGCAAAACTACTGAACTGGAGGCTGATGTTGGTTCTGGTTTTCAGCCAGTCCATGGTCCCGGTGCTGCTTCTCCTCCTGACAGCTTTGCTGAGCAGCAGTTGCTTTAAATCACACCCTCATCAGTCTCTTGGTTGCTTTTTAAAACCTTGAGCAGAGAGAACTTAATTCCTTGCTGCTTTTAAGGCGACTTAATGGCAGAGACCTCCGGGAGCAGTCAAACTGCCTTCCTGGAAAGGGGAGGAAAAAAAGGGAAAAGCCTTATGTTAAATTAAAACAATTCATGCCCTGGGAAAACCTTTATGGGCAGTTCAGAACCAAAAGGGAGATGTTTCCTTTGGAATTGTGGCAGCTGTTTGGTTTGCTTTCTGGCTGACATAAATTTCACAGGTTCAAAGAGCAGTTTTTGAGCAACCTCAGCCTGTTTTGGCGGGTTTTCCTTTTCTGACGAACTTTTGAGTTAAAAATCAGCTTTTCCCAATCTGTGCCAGTGCCAGCTGTTATATAAGAAGCTGCAATATCCCAAAAGCACGTTGGACTTAGTGCCAGTTTGAGCAGAAAGAGGAACTAAGTTGTGCAAGGGTGTTGGCACAGCTCATGACTTTTCCTTTTAAACTGGGGAAAACCCACTGACTGCCTATTAAAAAATTGACTGGCTTCTGGGAATTAGCTTTTTTTTTACCTTAAAAATACATTAATCTCTCCTTGATGCAGCACTGTGGAGGTTTGGGGGAGCCAAACTCCGTGTTTTAATGTTTATTGGGGTTGTTTTTTGGGTCATACTGGCTGAGTCGTGGATGTGGACTGGGAGGGCTGGGGTGACACTGCTTTGGAGGGAACTGAGGCATCTGACTTGGTTTCACTCAGGTGACAACAAATCTTTAGGAGGCAGCAGAACTCTCTACTTAAAGCAAGATTTAACCTCTTTTAGGGTGTGACTTAGGGACACATAAAAGATTTTTCTTTCCAAACGCCACACAGAAGATTTCAGAAAGCTAATTTTTGAGGGGAACACTCCAGTTCTGTCTCTGATTCTCCTGGTGTTTGATTTCCCCCCAGGCTGAAAAACTAATGAAGCAAATTGGAGTGAAAAATGTCAAGCTGACAGAATATGAAATGAGCATTGCTGCACATCTCGTGGACCCACTTAGCATGCATGTAAGTTTTCCCTGCTCCTTCTGCTCTTCAGACATGGAATATCTTGGCTTTGACTCTGGATTTCATTAGTTGTCACACATACACATCTGTGGAAAGACACAGAAAACGTTCCTGTGGTTTAAAACTACAACTGTGTCGTTGAGAGCAGAGGTTTTTAATCCCTTGTCTCTTATTTTTGAGGCCGTGCACTACTTTGAAGCTTTTGTATTTTTCCTTGGGGAATTTAGGATAGTTTCCCCTTGTCAGGAACTATGCTGATCATCCCTAATATTGTTTTTCCCTCCTAGGTCACCTGGAGTGATATTGCAGGCTTGGATGATGTCATTACAGATCTGAAAGACACTGTCATTTTGCCCATCAAGAAGAAATATTTGTTTGAGAATTCCAGGCTCTTACAGCCCCCAAAAGGTAGGAGAGGAATGTTATGGGTCTGTGTGCTGGTATTTAAAAACAAAAGGTGCAGTTCCTCAAAAAGGGAAGGGGAAGTGTGTTACCAGGCCAAAGGGCAACCATTAGGACTGATGCCAGGGAAAACCCTCAGATTTTCCCTCTTCTCCTGCTTTAGTGAAGAAGTTTCATGTTAATGATGGTCATTGATGATACACTTTGGTGCACTAATCATAGAACCGTGGAATGGTTTGGATTGGAAGGACCTTAAATCCCATCTCATTCCACCCCCTGCCATGGGCAGGGACACCTTCCACCAGCCCAGGCTGCTCCAAGCCCTGTCCAACCTGGCCTTGGACACTTCCAGGGATCCAGGGGCAGCCACAGCTTCTGTGGGCAACCTGTGCCAGGGCCTCCCCACCCTCAGAGGGGAAAATTCCTTCCCAAATCCCATCTAACCCTGCCCTCTGGCAGTGGGAAGCCGTTCCCCCTTGTCCCCCTGCTCCAGCCCCATGTAATCCATATATCCTGCATTTTTGACTGCCTAAGTTGTCTTGTTTTTCATCTTGCACCCCGTCTTGTCCTCTGGCAGTTGAGTTATAACTTTGCTCTGCAGCTTTGACACTTGGTTAATGTTTCTGTGTTGTTGTAGAAACAGAAGTCATAACATGAGCCCTCAATGGGAGCCAAGCTTGAGGCATCTCTCTGCTCTAATCCTGGAAATTCCCATCATCCAACAAGACAGACATCCCAGTTTTACTCCAGAGATCCCTTGATTTTCTCTGGAGTTGGGGCAGTGAGGAAACTGGCAGGTGGAGAATCAACTTTCCAGTTAAACAGGACAGCTGGGCTCTGCTGGAATCCTTACAGCCACATTTGTGGGATGTTGTTGCAAAGCAAAGCAGAGTTTAAACCTAAAACACTGGACAAACCACCAAAGTTTATCTTTCCTGCTCTGATCCCTGGAATATTGTCTTCTGAACCTATTAATTCCTGCCTGGATCTGTGACCCTCTCGCTCCTGTGCCCCAAGGGATGGAAAATGCAGCACTTTTGTGGCTGGTTTGGTTTTTCCAGGCTAACTTTCTGTTTCAAGTCACAGATTGAAGCTGTCTGGAAAATTACTTGAATGCCATGATCTAATAAGCTGAAGGGGAAAAAATGATATTTTTATTTATCTTTTTTAAAGCAGACTTTCCACCTAGGGCAGCTCCCCAGTTTTATTAGTGGCTTGTGCTGTGTGTTAATACCAAACCACTGCTGCAGAGTGATGATGTTTGTGGTCTTCAGTCACGTAAACAGGGGACAAAAAACCCTTAATAATTCTCTGTGTTTCAGGCTTTTCTTGGGCTGAATTTTGTCTCTTTAAATTGTAATTCTGTAATTTCTTTACAGCTGTGGTAGAAAAACACCCCTGTGAGTCCTTTCGCTGTCACAGCTTTAAAAATAATACGAGACGTCATGTTTAATTGGGGGTAATTTGTTTAAAATGTCAGTGGGCTCAGTTTTATGGTGTGTTTTTTTTTTTTTCCTTTTCTCACCCCTCTGTGCTAAGTTTTATTAGCAGGGCAGAAACTGGCTATAAACAGGGCCTGTCAGATGCTGGCAGGAAATAAATGGGGGCTTAGTTTTTTTTTTTTTTATGGAACCTTTATAGGCACAGAAATAGAATCATAGGATGGAATCACGGAATGGTTTGGGCTGGAAGGGACCTTAAAGGTTGTCTCATTCCAACCCCCTGCCATGGGCAGGGACAATAAACCAGCCCTTTTCCAAAGGTCTCCCTCCTGTTTCCCTATACCTGTCTTTAGATATTCTCAGCTGTAATTTAATAAGGATTATCTTAAATATCTCTGAATTCGCTTCGATGGAACAGCGTTTCCTTATCTTGCTTTCTTCCCTTTTAAGGCCTGGATGAAATCCAAGCCTGGACACGCTCAGGTCTGTCATTAACCCCGTGAATTTTGCAGGAGTCCTTCTCTATGGCCCCCCTGGTTGTGGCAAAACCCTGATTGCCAAGGCTACAGCCAAGGAAGCAGGCTGCAGATTTATCAACCTCCAGCCTTCCACGCTGACAGACAAGTGGTATGGAGAGTCCCAAAAACTGGCTGCTGCTGTCTTCTCCCTGGCTATAAAGCTCCAACCATCCATCATCTTCATTGATGAAATAGGTAAAAATCTCTCTTTTTATGGGAGTACCTGTAGCAGAGTGACATGAAACTGTGGGTTCAATGATATATTGATCGCTGTCATCTTGTCCTTATAAAGAGGGAAGGTTCAGTAATAGAAATAGAACTGAAGAAAGGTTCAGTAATAAATTTAAAGTACTGGTGGCAAATCAGGAAAAATAATGTATTTCTTCCTCATGGTAGTGGAGGAATTTACAATTAGAACAAGTTGCTGCTTATTTTTGGTTCACAAGGAAACCCATCACTGAGCACACTTCAGTGCTTCTGCCATCAGGGCTCATAATGGAAAATAAACTGTGGTTTAGGAGAGCTCTGGAACAGCAGTTTAATAAGGCTGAAGAAGTAGGAGGGGAGGCTGCTTTCCATGAATCCAGGAAGGTGAAAGTTTGGAGCACAAGGTTTGGGGTGAGCTTGTGTGATGGGTCCACACTTGTGTAATGCCATGGAAAAGATGGGGGGGGTTCCACTTTGCTGCTCTTCATCCCGAGCAAGGCTTTTTGTTTGGTGACAGTGGTTATTAAAAATGCATTTCTAAGGTAAGAGAACAGCCCAGGAGGAATCCAGCTGGGTTGGGAGTGAACTGCTTTTCTCCCTCAACACAGATTCCTTCCTACGGAACCGGTCGAGCACTGACCACGAAGCCACAGCCATGATGAAAGCTCAGTTCATGAGCCTCTGGGATGGGCTGGACACTGACTATAACTGCCAGGTAAGGACAGAGGATGGTGGGAAAAGGGGTGGGATTCCTTCCTCTGGGCTGTTGTGCATGGAGCCCCTTTGGAAGGACGGCAGGTTGCACGGAGCAGGAATTGCCAAATAGTTTCATTACCTGACAGTGATGAGTAGCACTTCATGGCAACGAGGTGAGATATTAACAGATTGTTTTAGCTTCCTGAGAAGACCGTGTTTGGACTTATTTGGGTTTTATTTGAGGTGTTATTTCCAGAAGTGTCAGCAATGCAAGTGTATAGTCTGAGCTGCCAACACTGGGAATTTTTAAACTGTTTCGAAAAGCATTGTCTGGAGAATATTTTCTTCAGGTGAAGGGAATCTTTGATTTCAGGAAAAGCTATTGAAAGCTCTGAGCATTCATCCCAGTATTCATCCCAGGTGCAGGTTGGTTGGTTTGTCATGGAATCATGGGATGGTTTGGGTTGAAAGGGTTTTAAAGATCGTCCCTTTCCTAACCCCTGCCATGGGCAGGGACACCTTCCACTGTCCCAGGTTGCTCCAAGCCCTGTCCAACCTGGCCTGGAACACTTCCAGGGATTAGACAAGCACTAGACTCTGGAGTTAATCTGCAAGGGTAGAGAAGTGAATATTACCAAAAGCCAGATTGTGTTAAGTGGAGCCGTGGTTCCATCCCGTTATTCCCAAGTGCTTCCGTCCCCCTCCATGATCTCAACTGAACTGTTGTGTTTTGGGGAGGAAAACTAATACAAAAGTTGCTGGTGCTGTAAAAACAAACCAACAAAAAACATTCATGAAGTAAATATTTCTATAATAAACCTGGGCTAGTGGAAGGTGTCCCTGCCCGTGGCAGGGGAGGTGGAATGACAGGAGCTTTAAGGTCCCTTCCAACCCAAACCAGTCTGGGATTCTGGGATTCTAAAGTACTTGAATGCAGCAAAAAGCCTGTGTGTTGTTGTTCTGAACTGTCACCTGGAACAATGCTTTGAAAACCTTTAAAAAGGATGTTTATTCTCCCAGTTTAAAATTTTCAGCCTTTTTCACCTGTATTTGTGTAAATGGCACTGACATCCGCTGGTTTGTAAAATCTGCCTTTCCTCCTCTCTCAAGCTTGTGCTAAAGATGTTTTTAAGTTGATTTCCCCAAAAATGAGTAGAAGACAGTGTAAATATACACACACACACACATATATATATGTATATACATACACTGAGGAGCTTAAAGCAGGATGTTTGCTTACCATTAATAAAATGGCATGAACACTTCACTACAAACTAATATCATCTTTCAATCACAGTGTATTGGTTTTTTTCCCAGTACACTGACAAGTTCTTGGAGCAAGTCAAATTGTTCATTCCCTGCAGTAAGACAATTTAGGGGCTCTCCAGTTCAGCAGAATTTGGCTTTTGCTGCAGTACCAAAAATCCTAAAGGCTCAGAGGAAATTGTCAGTCAGTGTTGTGATGGATGTTATTTGTTCCCGTGTTGGTTGCACCTGGAAACCACGCTCAGTTTTGGGCTAAACCTGCTGAGGATGGAGTCAGGAGTCTGGCAGGAACTCGGGGGCAGAGCCCTGATGAAAAATATGCCTTTGGGCTAGAAAGCCAAAGGAAATAATGGCCAGGGAAGCGTGGATGGGAGCAGCGAGGCGGCGACCCCGGTGCCTCTAGGTGGCAGGGTGAGTCTGTGCCACCAGCCCTGCTGGAGCTGCCCTGCAGCACCGAGCCTGGACACAAGGCCAGGAGCACGGCAGGAAAACCTCTGGAGTGGAGATTAATTGCCCTGACATTTTTCCCCTTCCCCACTGGGTGTTTACCATGTACATAACTCGGAGTAACAAATGGGAAAACAAGGCCGGTGTGAATGGGAAGTAAATTTGTTCTGGAATTAATAACTGGAGTGCTCCAAGGAGGTAAACAGTGCCCTTGTGTTGGACTTGGCTTGGACAGTGTAACCCACTGCTGGCAAATGGACCTGTGCATATAGAGATTCATTTAATGCTTTTTTTAATGCTTGAAAAAACAGAGACACCCTTCTAGTGCATGTGGAAGCTGCCAGGTGCTGATTGCCTTTCTTGTCTAGTGGAAGGTGCTCCTGGCCCTGGGACAAGATGATCTTTAAGGTCCCTTCCAACCCAAACCATCCTGGGATTCTTTTTTTCAACACAAAAACACCACATTTTTTGAATACCTTACCAAAACGTCTCCTTTCAAATTCCTCCTCCTCCCAGAGCACCAGGAACTAAGAGTGACATCACCAAGAGTATTTATAAGCAGAAGTTTTAAGTTCCCTCTTAGAGCTTGAACTTTCAAACTGGGCTCATAAAGTTCAGCCTGATGTCAGAATCTCCCCCCAGGTGGTATTTGCGGCAGCAGTTCTCTCCTCAGCTGCCTGGTGCTGAAACCACTGCCAGGAAACCTTGTGTAACTTCTTTAGATGTCGATGTTCTTGATAAAGCGGGGAAGAGTCACTTGTTTGGTTTCGAAACTCCCAATCCATCCATGCTTCCCAAAGCTGCTGTCAGGCTGACTGGTGTTGTGTGCTGGCATTCCCAGGTGATCGTGATGGGAGCCACCAACCGCCCCCAGGACCTGGACTCGGCCATCATGAGGAGAATGCCCACCCGCTTCCACATCAACCAGCCTGTGAGTCCTGCCAGAGCCACAGCAAGGGGCTCAGCACCCAGCAGATGCACATCTCTGGGGGTTTTTCCCCAAGGAATGCTGCATTCCTTTGGTCTGGGTGTTGTTTTCCAGAAGCGCGTCCGTAACTCGGCTTTGCGAGGTGATGTTTCTCAGGGAGGTTTTGATGCCCTGGGTCTTTTATGTGAAACAACACTTCCCACCCCTCCTCTTCCTCCCGGGGAATGGAGTGGTTTAGATGCTGCACACTGGGAAACAGCCTGTTTTTAACTTGGAAACAGCCACAGAAAGCACGAAAGTGGCTGCACACACTTGCCTGTGGGTGAGGATGGCACCCAGGTCAGCTGGGGGGAGAAGCAGCTGAGTGCCATTTATGCCTTCTGGATACACAGTTTGCAGGGAGGGAAGAGGGAATGAACTCTGCCTATGAAAGCCTGTGTTCTGCTCAGGCCTTTCCACAGCTGGGCACTCTGGAAAAACAGGTTTATTCTGCTTATGGTGGGGTTGAAACGAGATGGTTCCAACCCAATCCATTCCATGATTCGATGATTTATGACAAAGAGGCAGTAATTAAGCTCTTTATCAATTAACCAGCTGTCACAAGGTTGCCCTTACTCCCAGTGTTGCTATTGCCACCCTTTTCCAGGTATTTTAGTCTCCTTTGAACATTTGGCTTCGTCACCAGCCCTTTCTGTGTTGGTGTTATTGGGAGTTCAGTCCCTGTCAGAATTCCCTTCTGGCTACAGAAATAATTATTCATTTTTTGCTGAAACTTAAAGAGACAAAACTCAATCTTACTGATTGTGCAAGAGAGTACCTGTGTTCCCAGGCCCACGTTGTTTGAACTGGCTTTCACTCTGTGTGGGAGGATCCTCTTGGAAACAAGGCATTTATAACCCGGTGACTGCTGAGCTTCCATACCTGTCCCATAGCCCTTCCTCATCTCCAGGTGTTCCTTGAATTAGCAAGGGGCAAGGATGTGGATTTTAGTACTTCCTCTTGTCTTTCTAGCAAGACCCTCGTTAGAAGGAGGAATTATGTGCAGGTAACAGAGCCTTGGGATATTCCAGGGATTGGCTCCCTCTCCCAGGATGAGAGTTCCCAAGGGAGGTGTCATTTAGGGAACAGATTTTCCTTGCCCCACTGCAGCCCCATCGTGAACTTACTGCTTGGCTCTTGTGCTCGGGATCAGGCAGGATTGATCCCGACTGGGATAACTGATGTGCTGTGGATTGGGAATGGCCACAGGTAGGTGGGAAAGCCTTGCAGATTTTAGAGCTGAGTTTGAGATGAAAATGCCCCAAAGCACTCATTAAAAATTATCTGCAAGGCAGAGGGAAGTGGAAGAAGTACTTTTTGGGACAGAGTAGCAACTGTTCAGCTGCCAGAGTATCTATAGGGGATTTTTTTCCCTTTTTAAGGATGTAGGTGAAGTTTGGGAGACACAAACCCCAAGTCTTTGCTGCCTGTGTCTTACCTTGCTGGTAGGGACCTGCTCAGGGCTCAGCTGTTCTGTCAGTGACCTCACTACAGTGTGGGATTTCTACTGCTTCGAACACCTGGAGAACTCCATTTGCTCTCAGACAGGTTTCCACAGCTCGTATGGCTGAACTGGGACCAAAAGCCCCACCATGGAGCTCCATGGGTTTGGCTTTGTCCCCTGGTAACTTTGATCTCTTCTGCTGCAGGCTCTGAAGCAAAGAGAAGCCATCCTGAAGCTCATCCTGAAAAATGAAAATGTAAGTAGAGCCCTGTTAATGTGTCCTTTGCTGGTGACATCAGGGGCCTTGCAGAAAACATGTTTTATAATTGCCTGCCTTGGAGGGAGGGGGAGTTTATCTACCAAGGTATTCGTGCTGATAACTTGGGAATCTTTTGTGGATTTAGGTGTGGCCTCACGTTAAAGCACTAGAGTTGCCTCCCCTGTAAGCAGGAGCCTCAGCAGAGCAGCAGCCTTGGATTTGGGGGTGAATCACCATCTCTGAGCAGAGTTACTTCATTTCTCTGTCTCCATTTACTAATTCTGTAACTAGATGATATATTTATCTCCCTAAGGATGCTGAATCCCATTTGGATGAGTGAAGGACATTTCAAGACCTCTTGAAGCAGGGAGATACCGACTCTAACTTTTTCTTGGCTCAAGTCAAGAAAGGAGCAATGACTTTTTTACAGTGCTGCTTTTGCTCCATAATTCATATTTCCTTTAGAGGAAAACTACTCCAGATGTTGTTACCATTACTGTGTGGTGTTTGTGTCCTGTCTGCCCTCTGAGGGGTCGGTGTGAGCACACCTGGAAGTGTCTGTGGGCAGGATATGGGATCCATGTTATCAGTGGTTCCTCCCAGATTTAGTCAGCAGCACTATTTGTCTTGAATCTGCTGCTGCAAAGGTAAAGCAAATACCGATGGACTGGAAAAATGTGCTGGAAGGGGCCGTAAAAAGATGGAATAAATGTGGGGTCTTGACTGGGAATAGTTCAGTGTGGTCCAGTGCATGGAGGTAGACACGTTATTTTGCCTCTAAATCCCCATTTTGGGGTCGTATAAAGTAGGAGCAGGTGTCCAGACAACAGAGTTGCTGAGAAACTTCTGTGGGCACCTGGGAAAACGGGGCATTGTTCCTGTGCTCCAGCTTTTGCCACCCAGATCCAGGCAGGAGCTCGATTAGTGGTGGGATAGACCAGTGGGATGGTTGGCTTTTGGTTGGCTCTTGGTGAGTTTTCTTCATCAAGTCCAGAGTTTGATGAGCTGAAGCCTCAGTTCCCTTACTGAAATGAACTCCTTGGAGGGTTCTGAGCACAAGCTGCGAGTCGATAATTCATCTCACAAAACATGGGGTGAAGAAGGTGATCTCGGGGCAGGGAAAAGTACCTGGAGGTGACTTGAGTGTCCCTCGGTGAGGGAATCAACTCTTGTGGAGTTTCCATGCTGTGCCCCTGTGGTCTGTGGCAGGTGGACAGGCACGTGGACCTCCTGCAGATCGCCAAGGAGACGGACGGGTTCTCGGGCAGCGACCTGAAGGAGATGTGCCGGGACGCGGCGCTGCTCTGCGTGCGGGAGTACGTCAACAACGCCTGCGAGGAGGACACGTACGTGCCTCACCCCCCGGCCCCTGCCCAGCCTGGCCTTGGTGTGCTCTCATTGGAATCAGGAATTTACAGGGGGTTCGACCCCCTCGCAGTGCAGGAGGGTCTCGTTTGCCTTTCCAAAACCCGCCCAACTTTCAAAATCAGAGTTACCATTATTGATTTTGCCTCTGGAAATAAGAGTGTTTGTGCCAAGGTGCCAGGCTGGAGATGGCATGAGCCAACAGGTCGTGGTGCTGCACTATCTAGTACCAGGGTTCAGTGCTGGTGACACGGTGCTGCAACGTTCCTCTGGGATCTCCCACACCTCCAGGGAATCCCTGTGTGCACAGGGGCTGTGCTGGAGCATGTGCAGGGAAGGGAATGGAGCTGGGAAGGGGCTGGAGCAGCAGGAGGGGCTGAGGGAGCTGGGGGGGTTCAGCCTGGAGAAAAGGAGGCTCAGGGGGGACCTTCTGGCTCTGCAAGTCCCTGACAGGAGGGGGGAGCCGGGGGGGGTCGGGCTCTGCTGCCAGGGAACAAGGGACAGGAGGAGAGGGAACGGCCTCCAGCTGTGCCAGGGGAGGCTCAGGTTGGCCAGGAGGAGGAATTTGTTGCTGGAAAGGGTGGTGAGGCCTTGTCAGGGGCTGCCCAGGGAGGTTTGGAGTGCCCATCCCTGGAGGTGTCCCAGGAAGGCCTGGCCGTGGCACTCAGTGCTCTGGGCTGGGGGACAAGGTGGGCATCGGGCACAGGGGGGACTCGGTGACCTTGGAGGGCTTTTCCAGCCTGAATGATTCTGGGATTCCAGTGTGATGCTGGATCCACATCAGAGCCCCTGTTTCCAGTGATTGCTGCTCACTGCTGGAATAGCTGTTCCACAGCAGCTGAACCCTCACCTTGCTGTTTTTGCCTCTCTCCCGAAGCCACGACGAGGATGAAATCCGGCCCGTGCAGCAGCAGGATCTCCACAGGGCCATCGAGAAGATGAGGAAATCCAAGGATGTCTCCATGCAGAACCTCGCCATGGAGATTGTTTTTGATTAAGCCCAAAGAGCGTGTTTGCAGTTCCTGACGTGATTTAGTTTGACTTCTGTAATCGGATAGCAAAACCAGTGCCGGGGGCGGGAGCGGGGATGGCCCAGGGAGTTCTGTTTTCTGGAATCGTTTTGATACAACAACTTCTAAGTTATTGAAATTCCATCGCGCGCCACGGGAAGTGCAACAAGAGATCATGAGTGGAACAATTGAGCCCAGCCCGAGAGTGTTGTCCCACACTGATCCACTGAGGAGCCTTCCAGCAGGTGGGACACGGGGGCACCGGGGGTGAGGGGGACAATCCGTGGCAGGGCTGTGCTACCTGTGACCTGTATATAGCCACACGTTTTTTTTATATGTAGACATAATCTGTAGATAACTTGAGTATGGAAAATCTTTTCTACTTACTGAAGCAAACCAAATCAGAAGATGTATAGACGAAAGGTTCCTCGATACTCAGTTCACTTCTACCTTTTAGCAGCAAATACCAAGATAGAAACTGCTTCTAGAACAAAGCAAACTTTGAAATGCTACTGATTTCTCTTTCACGTGACCACTTGAAATCTGGTGCCATTTAGTAAAGATAGCAAACTACTCTGTACAAATGTTTGAATACTTTTAATTTTGTATGAATCCTGCTTTTTAAACGAACGCTGGTTTTATTTTGGGTTTTCCCTTGATGTGAGCAATTAGAGTAGACTCTTCCCTGGTCCCTCCTGAAGCCCCACGTGTTCTGAGCTCTCTGGAGCCGTGGCTTTCTGAGCTCCTGTGCATTGTGCTGAGGACTGGCTGCTCTCTGTGTCTCCTCTGGAGGCCCCAGTGTGGCACCACCCCGTGAAGTGTCACAGCTCTGGGGCACGGGGGGGACGCTGTGTGATGTTTGGCTCTGCCACACGCTGGGAGCCGTGACACTGGAGAGGAGAGGAAGGGGCTTTAGGCTTATAAATGTGATTTAGCAACGTGCTGTACTTGTTGGTAACAGTTGTGGTGAGTTCACGTTCTGTCGCGACGGAGGCGAAGGGTTGCAAATGTGAGTGGCAGAAGTGTTTTGGTGAAGTTTTTGTCAGAGATATTCAAGAACTTGATTTTTCTTTGTCTAATTTTACGAACTGTGCACTAATTGAACACGAATCTGTAAAGGGAATTGTTTCCTACCCCTGGGGTGGAGTGTTGTGTCACAGCTCTGCTGCCTGTGAGGGGAGGGAGGCGTTGGAAGCAGAGAATGATGTAAAACCAAACGCACTGCAAAGGAAAATAAAGTGAAATAAAGAGGGCTGGAGCCCTGCCATCACAGTGTCGGGGGCTGCTGACAGTGTCCATCCAGCACAGCTTGCTCCCTGCTATTCCTGGAATGCTGGGCTCGGGATGCAGCAGGGCTGAGCTTGACCCATTTAATCTTAAAAGCAAATGAGGAGGGAGGGGGGTTTAAAAGTAACTGAGTAATTGCTTAGACTCCTTTTCTCATATCAAAAAACAACGGGAGATGCACATTGCTCTAACACAGGGGGGTGGGAAATTAGGCACAGCAGAAACACCGTGCTATGGAAATGGGAAAAGTCTGGGATGTGGGATGTGGGATGCTAATCCTGCCCTGTCATGTTAGTGCCGGGGCTGAGGGCAGGGATGAGTGACTGCTGGCTCTGGGTTCAGGGAGCCAGGCCAGAGGAGGCCCCAAGAGGATCCGAGGGCTGGAGCAGCTCTGCTGGGAGGAAAGGCTGGGAGAGCTGGGATTGTTCAGCCTGGAGAGGAGAAGCTTTGGGGTGACCTGATTGTGGCCTTCCAGGGCCTGAAGGGAGCCTGTAGGAAAGATGGAGAGAGACTATTTCCAACAGCCTGGAGTGCCAGACAAGGGGGAATGGCTTCCCACTGCCAGAGGGCAGGGTTAGATGGGATATTGGGAAGGAATGGCTTCCCTGGGAGGGTGGGGAGGCCCTGGCACAGGTTGCCCAGAGAAGCTGTGGCTGCCCCTGGATCCCTGGAAGTGTCCAAGGCCAGGCTGGAGCAACCTGGGACAGTGGGAGGTGTCCCTGCAGGGGGTGGGAGTGGATGGTCTGTCAGGTCCCTTCCAGCCCAAACCATTCCATGATTCTGTCTCACCTCAGAATTAAACCTGTAAATTGTGCTACTTACCAGGATCTGTTTCTGGGGAGGTTGGAATGACACCTGTACCAGGTGCTCCAGCTGATCCATGTGTTCCATGCCCATTCTGACACTCTTCCAGCCCCTCTCCAGGGTTGTTACACCTGAGAAATGCCAGGCTGGGAAGCTCCTCCTGCACCTCCTTTTTTTCAGGCTGCTCACCATTTGGTAAAGACCCAGCACGGGCAGGTCTTAATTGGCATGAATTGAGAGTAAAGTGTATCCTCAGGGGAGCTTTAATGTCCCACTGAGGGCAGGGGAGCAGGAACAAACCCCGGGCTGTTGGCAGCTGCCAGGGGCAGTCTCTGGCTGAGCTCTGATCTGCCTGTTTCTCCAAAATCCTGGCTCTTGGCATGGCTGGAGCTTGCCTTTTCCTCATGCCCGTGTCACCGCAGGCGTAAGGGGCTGACTGAAGAGGCACAAGGAGTTATTTCTAGTTGCCCCTGAGGGCAGTTACTGCAGTTGAACTGCAAGTCCCACTTCTCCAAGAACCTTTCCAGACTTGTCTGCTCTTGCTGCCGCCTCAGGAGTCCTCGTCAAAGCACAAACCCTGCTAGAAAGGCTGGAGAGGCAGCGTGGTTTGTCCTGCAGGAATGTGGCTGCTATAATCCCATGGCTCCAGCAGTTTGATCCAATCCTCACCCTCTGCTCCTGCCTCTCCTCAGAGCTGGGGGTGAGCCTGATCCCTCTCCCACATCTCCAGGGCCAGCTCCTCAAACTGCGTCGAGTCTCCAGCGTTGAGCTCTGAGATGCAAAGCAAAGCTCCCCCCTCCAAAAAATCCAAGTGAGAGCTCCTTACGTGTATAAATATTTATTTGTACTAAAAGTGAGTGTTTCGTAGCAGACTATCGAGTTCAGAATATATTAAATCATGAGAGGCATCAGTTGAAGTACAAATTCCAGTCTCATGTCTTCAATAAATACACTATAAAACCCCCGGCCCACATACTCTAATCAGAGGTAATCGGGACACTGCGCTGGTTTAACAGGATAATACAACATCTGTGTTTGCTGTAACCACTTGGATTTACCACAGAGGGGTTTTTTAATGTTGAATTGTTTTATGATGAGCAGCAACAGTGCTACTTCACTCCTTAAAAACCCAAAGTGGGAATATTGCTTTTGGCTTCCAGGTCCCTGCCGGAGGGCCTGAGCAGGTGAGGTGCTGAGGTGCTGTCGGCTCCCACCACGGGGGCTGCAGCATTTCCTTGGGGTATGACACAAGCTTTGGGCTCTTTGCTCCAAATACTTTTAAAAAATGACTTAAAAACCCACCCAACAGGCCTTTTTGCAAGGCTGTTTTCCAGCCATGCCCAAAGGCTTGGACGCTGTGCCGTGGCCCCAGCACAGCAGCTCGGAGCTGGCGGTGTCGCTCCCGACCCTGACAAGGGGAAGCTGGTCGGTTTTGCTGAGCACAGATCCGTTTGTCATTAACACTGAAGCACAAGGAGAAGGGAACGCTGGTTCCTGTTCATTGGGAACACATCCTGACCGGATCTGGGGCAGCTACTAAAGAAGGACAGGTACAAAAATCACAAATTCAGGTCGTTGGAGTAACAAGTGAGTGCATGACTGTCCTCTGCTGGCACCTCCCGCCCGGGAAGGTGGAGTGGGATCAGCCCTTTCCCTGGGAAAGCTCCGCTGGCCACAGGGAGCACCTGAGGCAGGGGCAGGTGGCCGTGGGGCTCCCAGGGGGATGCTCGGGGTGCAGCACAGCGGGTGAGGCTCCGGGGTTGCATCACTGCCCGCTCCCGGCCCAGGGAGGCAGTGGAAAAGCTTCAGGCACAGCGGCAAAGTCCAGCTCGGGCTGAGGCCGGGGAAGGAGGTAAAGTCTGGGGTAACTTTCCACCAGCCAGAGCTGGGAGCAGCACCAGGCACTGGCTCTCAGCTCCCCAAAGGGCTGGGGGGGCCCAAGGGCTTTCCTGCTGTCCCCCAGCCAGAGCCACTGTCCCCACCCCGCTGGCACGGAGGGAATCGGGTCACCTGTACCCACACAGGGCTGCAGGTACAGAGGGGGGCAGGAGCTTCAGCCTCCTCTCACCTGGTTTACAGCTGCTCAGACCCCCCTCACGTGGCCACTTGGCTGTTTGGCCTTTGATTTGCCTTCGGGATGGGAGGAGCGCAGGCAGAGGGAAGGGGGATCCGATCCTGCCAGGCAGGAAGATACTCCATAGCATGTGGATGGCATCCCCAGTTTTTTCTTGCTGCTCAGATCTTCCTCAGAGATCTCAGGTGCCTCCCAGGCCAGCTTCCCCTGCCAGGCTGTGAGCACAGGGAGCACCACGACACAGTCCCCACGGAGAGCTGAGCTCAGAGCACCAGGAACGCTCATCCACGGTTTTGTGTGACCAGAGAGGTCAAACGGGAGGAAGGAAGCAAGGACAGACAGTGAGCAACTGGCTCGGCCACAAGGAACTGGCGGTGGTCAAGGCTGATTTAAAAAAAATCCTTTTAAAAAAGGGCATTAAAAAGATTCCGCTGTTTATCAGGAAAAATTGTCTAAGGCACAACCTGGAGGGCAGTGACTGGATCCGGGCACTGGGTGCCCCTTTCCCACCCCAGCAGCAGCATCTGCTCCTGGCTTCAGCACCTGCTCCTGCCTCATCAGGCAGTGCTGGGAGAGGGGCACTGGGAAGGCACTTCTTCATTCCTGCTGCACGCAGGGACAGGCAGGATTTATCCTGGTGCTGAGGCCCCACCTCTGCACTGGGAGCCGGTGCGTGGCCCCGGCAGCACCAAAATATCCGTGTGGCCCATCTGGAGGCTGTGCTGGGCTTCCTGCCACCAGGCTCAGCTGGGAACGAAGGACCTGCTGCCCTTCTCCCTTCCAGCTCCACAAGGATGCTCCCAGCAGCTTCAAGGGGAGAAGGACCAGGCTCAAAGTATTTCTGATTAGTAAAAACCACTCTGACCTGGGTAGGAAAATCCCACAGTCAGAGCACTGGAAATGCCAAGTAACTGATCTGTGTCATAGGGAATCAATCAATCATTGCTCACTCTTAATACAAGTATTTCTGGGGAGGAGGAGGAGGACGAGTGTTAGTTCTTCTTTTCCAGCGACTGGTAGTAGGTGGTGAGGACTTTCCAGGCCTTGGGGGCCATGAAGCCGTCCGGGGGGTTCTCCCCTTCCCGAGCGAGTTTCCTCATGCGTGTTCCTGAGATGAAGTCAAAGTCGTCGTGCCTGTGCAAAACAGAGACAGGCGACATCAGCACGGCTGGCCCGAGTCAGCCCCCGAGGGTTCCTCATCCGAGAGGAGCTGGAGCATCCAGGACACACTTCCCCAGCTGGGAGAGGCTGTTTCTCCTGCCACTCAGTCCCCAGACTGTGCTGCTTATCCTCCCTGTGCCATCTTTAGTTCCACGGGACCCATCCTTGACCGGGTGACAGCTCCTGGGGGGAATTCCAAGTGGCTTTCCCAGGTTCTCCCCCCACTCCTCTCCTTAAGAAGAACACCAAGGGTTTTCCCTCCGCCCTGGCAAGCTGTGAGCCCGAGGTGACCACAAACCCCACGTGCCGTGGGGGCCGAAGGAGCCGCGACGCCGCTGCCGCGTTACCTTTTGGGGTCATAAAAATCCATGGCCCTTTTCAGCTTGTTGTAGGCAGCCACCCTGAAGGGAATGATCTCCACCGAGGTGAGCCCTGGGGCCATGCTGAGCACCTTCCCGCCGTGCGTGGGCTCGTAGAGGTCCTTCTTGGTGTCGGGGTGCGGCATCCCTGCGGGATCGCGCCCCACGATGTAGAAGTTGGCCCCCGCCATCATCCGGGCTCGGCAGTGCCACTGCACCTGCACGGGGGGACACAGGGCTGAGGGCTGAGCAGCAACGGGGCCACCCAGCCCGGGCTGCAAGAGAGGTCCTGGCCAGGCACTCGCAGGAAAGAAGGAAGGAAGGAAGGCAGGAGACGTGTCAGCAGCCGCGCTGGGGTTTGCCGCAGCACTCAGGCCGCCCAGACACATCTTCCACTGCTTGGACCCGGTGCAACCACAGTTCTCCTAAGGACATGTATTTCCATGGAAACACTGGGCATGGGAACGGGGTTTGTCCCAGGCTGGTGGCAAATGGAGGTCGCAGTTGGAACCTTGAACATGCAAAAGCAGCGCGTGTTCACACACCAGAGGCTGCCCACACATTGCTCCTCTCCTCCCTCAGGGCAGGTCCAGCACTGACCCTTTTCGTCCCAGCGACTTAGGGACGGAAGGGAAACACTGAGGGAAACCAAATGAACATCCCTGCCTGGCAGGAAAAGGTGAAATCTTGTTTCTCCCCCTTGTCCCCAGTGAGGGGATGGGAGCTCTGCCGGGACATGGCTGTGGCAGCAAGGGCAGGGGAACCGTGGAGGGAACTAACAGTGAGGCTACACCTCCCTTCCTGGGACTTCCCGGAGCAGCAGGGGTAGGCTGGCAGCAGAATCCCCACGGACAGGCTTCACACCTTGCCCCGGGGAGCAGCCAGGGGCTACGTTACCTCGGTGGGGCCGGCGTAGAGCATGGGAGAGGGGAAGATGGCCACGACGGTCGACTTGGGGTCCAGGACCTGCTCCTCCAGCACGGCCGCGTGCTGCTTCATCCGCCACTCCAGCGGCACGTCGTCATCCTTGGTCCAGCCCCCCAGGGGGTGCAGGAGGAGCACAGGGTTTTTGTAGCCCCTCTGCAGGAGCTGGCGCCGCGTGTCCTGCATGAGCAGGGCGTGCCCGTTGTGCACGGGGTTGCGCAGCTGGAACGCGAAGACGGCGTCTGGAAGGGAAGGACGCAGAGGGTCAGGGGCTGGCACCGACCCTCGGGCGCCTTGGCTTCATCTCACACCCCTGGCATTCCCACACAGCCACGAGTGTGTCCTGCCTCCACACTAGTGAGGCCTTAAGTACCTCAGGTGAGTGTTTCACACAGACCCATTGCTCTGCCAAGGTTGCTTTCATTACACCCCTTTCCTTTGGGGCTGGTTTCAGTCCTATAATGTTCAGCCCTCCTGTCATGTTTGTAAGTGCCACCGGACACCCCCAGCAAGTTCCCTAACTTCCTGAGTGACCTGCCAGCTCCATGAGCTCAATGGCACCTTCAGGAAGACCAACACTCTCCCCAAAGCAAGGGTGGGTGTCCAACCTCTGCCAGCCTGCTGGGATGAGGTGGGACAGGGCTTGGAGCAACCCTGCTCTAGTGGAAGGTGTCCCTGCCCATGGCATGGGGTTGCAATGAGATGATCCTTAAGGTCTCTTCCAACCCAAACCATTCTGTGATTCTGTGGGATAGCCCCCTGGGAGCAGACACCTGAGCTGTGCCCATGTTCAAGGCCAACCATGTCAGTGCAGACAGGGGGGCTCTGACCTGCCAGGGAGGACACGAGCAGGATGCTCAGCACTGTCCAGCCCATCACAAGCACCATCCTTAAAGCACGGAGACCCTGCCCCACTTTTCGTGCCATGCCCTGGGTCCCTCTTACTGCTCAACCCCACCTGAACAGCCCCATTTTGGGAGGATCCAGAAGCAACCTGGCAAGTGTTGTGAGCTTGGGAGCACGTCACCATGGATCACACCAACCTCCTGGTGCCAGCTGGGGCAGGGAGAGCCGTGTCCCCAGTGCCAACCCAGGGCACTCACCAGCATTCATCTCCCTGAACTTCTGCTTCAGAGCCCGTGGGGTGAGGCGGTACTGGTCCAGCCCATCGTTCCACTTGATCTTCTCCAGGACAAGGAGGTCTCCCCCAACCAGCCAGTCTCCGCTCTCCATCACCATCTGTGAATGACACACACCTGCAGTGCAGAGGGGGCAGCAAGTACATCCTTTTCCCTCTCTCCCTTTGGAAAGTGTTAGGCTTGACCGAGCTGGTGGGGTGATCTTCCCTTCTCCTTCAGCACGTTGTGGGCAGAAAACATCCTTACAGTGACCACAGGAACTGAATGTCACAAGCAGCACAAGGCACCAGCCACCCAGTCCCCACCACTGCACCCAGCTGGGTGCTGCACTCTGGCACAAGATCTTCCTCCACCTCACTCTTCGCTCTTTCCTCCTGGGAATATGCAGGAGGAATACGCCCGTTGCACGGTGAACACCTGCTGCTGATTCATTACAAGAGGTGTTTTAAGGGAGCAGGAAAGGACTAACACAGCTCTAGCCTTTCTAAGCAGAGTCACAAGTTCTGACAGCTCAAGTCACTGGGTGGCACCCAGAGGGATGAAGTTCCTTGTACTGCCAGAGAGTAAGTGGGAAGAGAGGAGCCGTAAAAACATGACACCCCCGTTGGCTGCCTGTACAGAACAGCCAAATTGAGGAGCACTAACTCATTAGCCCAAAACTCCACAGAATATTCTGAAATGGAAGGGACCCACCAGGACCATCGAGTCCGACTCTTCAGTCCTGCCTGCTCGGGATGCGATGATTCCCAGCAAGGAACTGGGCAAACAGGAAACCCGTGGCCCTCAAAACCCGGGAAAGGTTCAGTTCCCCAGCCCCTGCCTGCGTTTGCCCCCCCCCAGCCAGGCTTCCCAGGGCAGCAGGGGGACAAGCCTTACCTGGATGTGGGGGTGCCTGGGGCAGGTGGTGCCCCAGACGCGGGCACAGCGCTCCTCCTTCCTGTGCTGGAAGAACTCGGGGCTCCTGAGCACGGCCACCCTGTGGCCCTGGAAGCTGAGCGCCAGCGCCTCGCAGCCCTCCAGCCGCTGCTTGTCCTCCTCCGACACCGGCAGCACGATGGGGATGCTCAGGTTCACCACACCATCTGCCAAGAGAGGGGCACAACTTTACCATCCTCCAGCCCCGGGGCTCGGGGACACAGGAAAAGGAGGTTTCCACGGAAGTTTGGTCGTGGTGCCGGTTTCTCTTTGGCGCTGCCCATAAGTTGTGACATCCAGTGGGATACAAAAGCTCCTTATTCCAGGGACACTGATGTCTCCGAGACACCTGGAGCATCTCATTACTTGCTGCACTCCTGCTCTTCCCCTGGTTCTTCTCCGTCAGTTGTAAAGGTGAAGAATGCAAATGTGCTTGGAAAACGCAGCGCTGGACGTAACCCCTGCCTCTCCTCCGGGAGAACCGCCTCCGTGGAGATGGTGTTCCCTGGAGCACCCCATTCCCTGCACACCTCCTGAGCTGCCTCCTCCAGCAGGGAGAACACCACCACGCTTGGTTTGTTTGGGTTTTTTTTCAGGATATCTCGATACTGCTACTCCCCCTCCCTGACATGTCTGCACTGTCCATGTTTAATCCGTGTCTACACAGCAAGTCTGTATTTGCACATGAACTTCCTAATTTCGGTGCTGTCCCTAAACACCTTGCAATCATGTTGGTTTTATCCCTGCTCCCCCAATTTCCCCGTCCTCCACTAAAGCCCTCCCATTTCTCCTTGGATAATTCCAGTGTTAATACAGAAGAATCAGTCCCTCCCATGAGTTTCCAGTCACAAACAAATCACTGATTCACTTCGTTCTGATCCGACTGAAATCAGTTTGGACCCCTGAGAGTCCTAATTTGAGCATTTTGACTAGGTTGTAGATTTTTTTAATCCTTATTAAAATATTTGCATTTACTTTTAATTCACAACCGGGTATCATTCGTCTGCCAGGCAGCAATTTTCATGAATAATCAGAATTACAGTCACATGGGATCCAATCAATATCAACTTCATACATTCAAATCACATTGACACTGATCAGTCAATGAAGTCAGCACAGGAAAAACAAAAAGCTGGATTATGAAACCAACCAATGATGCTGCAAGGGAGGATATTCAGGCTCTATTTCCCAATGCAAGATGGAGATTTAACAAAAGATCACCCCAGTGATGGTAATCACAGAACTGCACAGCTGGGATGTTTGTGGTCTGGATGACATGGGATGTGTCAGGCCACGGTTAATAATTTCCTTTTTTTTTTTCTTTTTTTAATAAATCTCAAAAAATTACAGCAAAAAAATCCCAATTGCAGTAATTTGTGTTCAGTCTAAGGACAGTTACATACATACCAGCTACCAAGCGACTCCTTCCTGCGAGAACACAAACACAATTAAGATAATTAACACTCACAGGCACGTTATGGAAACCACTGCAAGAACCAGAGCATTTCAAACCTCAGCCAAGCACCTCCTGAGCACGGACCTGACAGTGTGGCCGTGGTCCTCCACGGTGCCACCCCAACCTCTCTGGTGCTCCCCCATCCAACACGGGTCACAGTGGCCAGCAGTGAGGCACAACACCTCTGCTGTCACTGTCACCCCCTCCTGACAGAGCAGGGGGCAGAGCACTGGAGACCCCACAGCCCTCCTGCAGATCCACCCCCTCCCTGGTGGCCACCAGGGCCCTGCACAAAGCTCACCATCCATCCAGCTGCTGGGATGTCACGGTGGGATTGACTGCTCCAAGGCTGAGCAAGCGGAGCATCAACTTGAACAAGTCCCCCAAAACAGTCGCTGGAGCTGCTGAAAACATCCCTCACACCCCGGGGCACAAGGGCTGGACTGACTCGGGAAGGACCAGCCTCAAACCTCTCTTAGGCAGTGCAGTTCTCAGCACCATGAGGTGGAACCTTCCACCATTTCCTAAGGCTCATCCAGGAGCGGCTGGAATGTTCTCCTTCCTGCCCAGATGTCACCCTGAGGGCCTGACCATGCAGGAGAGCTTGGAGACCTCCATGGAGATGAGGTGGAGCAGGGACTGACGCTGATGCTCTCTGCTGCAAAGACCTCGCTCTGAAGAGTCCATCCCCCTGCAAAGCTGCTGTCCTGGCTTTGTCCCTGACCCCCCAGAGCTCCACAAATCCTGAACACGTGCCCACAGAGCTCAGAGGAGCTCTGCTCAGTGATGCCTGCAGGGATGGGGGGGCACCCCAAAACCAGATGCTCTCCGAGACGAGCCTCCGGCGCAAAGTACAGAGCTCTGAAGCAACATGGTCATCAAGGGGCACCTCTGCGACCCCGTCAGGCACAGCAGGCAGCTCAAAGACCACAGAGCAGGCTCTGATAACAAGGACATGTGCTCCTGAACACTGTCTGCACCCTGGGAAGGAGGTGAAAGGCTACGACGTGTCTGAGAGCAGAAGCCCCCACCCAGACACTCCTCCAGTCCAAAGGGAGCAGCCCTGGGCTTTGACTCTGCTGCACAGTGCCCAAATCCTAATAACAGCAGGGAGTCACTGCTCCAGCTGACCATGGGATCTTCTAGAGGGAAGGCCAGGCTCAAAGGCTCACCAAGATCCCAGATCCCTGAGGGCAGAGGTCACTACCAGGTCTACAAACCCCTAAGTGAGGTCACAGTGACAGCATCTACAGCTGAGAAACCAGATGGGAACATCCATGCCCCTCTCTCAGCTGTGGATGATCATAACCTGAGCACTCCCTGCCTTTTCCAGGGATGGAGCACATGCTGCTAATGGATAGAGAAATCTGAGTCGTCTCAAGTTACCGTATTGGATAAGCAGGAAAGTGGGGTGGGGGGAGAAAAATCAGGCTCTGCTCCTGTTTCCAAGGAACAGGTGCCTTCTCCTCCCACCTCCAAGCCCAGCCTGGCCTCGGGGTTGCATCTCTATTTACCCTGGTATAACCAAGCATGAAAAGAGCTACACAAGGGTTCCTGAAATGCCTGCAGGGTGTCAGAGCTGTGAGTCAGGGCCGTGACCTCGGCCACCTTCAGGAGCCCCTGCATTTAACACAGGAGAGGAAAGCAGGAGGGCAGAGCCGAGCATGAAGGTGCTCTGTGGGGTGAGAATGCCATCCCACAGTGGCTCCCAGGCCAGTATTCCCGCAGGGAGTGGGGATCCATACCGTTGAGCAGGGTGCCAAAGTGGAGCACTTGCAGGTACTCTGCCTCACGCATGAAGCCCTTCAGCGGAGTGGCCCAGCCTTCGCTCAGCACCTGCACCCACTGCAGATCCAGCTGCAAAACAAACCCACAGGGCACTCCTGTCACACTCCTGTAGGGTCACAGAATGGGTTGGGTTGGAAGGGACCTGAAAGCTCATCCAGTTCCACCCCCAGCCATGGGCAGGGACACCTTCCACCAGCCCAGGTTGCTCCAAGCCCCGTCCAACCTGGCCTTGGACACTTCCAGGGATGGGGCAGCCACAGCTTCTGTGGCAACCGGTGCCAGGGCCTCCCCACCCTCACAGGAAAGGATTTCTTCCTCATATCCAACCTGTCAGTGTGAACTTGTGGGGCTGTATTAACACAACAAAGGGGACTGACAGCCCTGACTTCCACCAGCACAGGGCGGAGACACAGCAGAAAACAGCTGAGGGTCAGGATCACACCTCAGCTCACCACAACCCACAGCAGAAAGGGACATGGCCATCACAGGAACACAGGCCCCTCTGGCAACACTCTCCTGGAAGCTTCTACCCGTGGAACAGCTAAAGAATGACAGAACCCCTGACAGTACCTTAGTGATCTCCACGGATGGCAGCTTCTCTGCCTCAGCTCGGACACTGCTGAGCTTATTTTCAGGCACAAACAGCTCAAGAACGTCCTTAATTGAGCCCCAGGGAACGATATTCTGAAAGACAGAGAAGAGACAGCACTTGTAAGAAACACACTGGTTTTTATGTGCACATCAAAAAGTCCATGTCCCAAAGCAGGATTCCAAATCTGCTGGTGACGGTGGCATAAAAATGACTTACCTGTGCTTGGAGGAGCTCCACAACCTGCTGGATACATTCAGACACTGATGCAACGTTCGTTTTCAACACTAGTTCAGGAGCTTCAGGCTTCTCGTACTCTGAGTCAATCCCTGTGAATCCTGCGG